>NC_134837.1:244112784-244415815 GCF_004210375.1 Tachypleus tridentatus | reverse complement strand
AATGCTAAAACTGTGTGCTAGCCAAAGACCTGTACAGTGAAATTATAAATTTTTGGACTTTTACTCAATATTTCAGTAGATACAACCTAAAATCCTATTTGCCGTGCTACTAGTAAGAGCACTCCACTTGGTTGGCTTAAGAGACTGATCAACTATAACATCAAGACCCCCTTCTTTTATGATATTGTTAAGGTTATTTCCAACCAAATTATACTTACAATTTAAATTATGATAACCCAATTGCATTATCTTGCATTTAGTATTATGAAAACCAATGTCCCATTTATTTGTCCAACACACTAAATCATTTAATCCTTTTCTAAACCAACATTATCCATTTCACAGCTAGCAACATACAAGACCGTAATATCACCTGCACATTTTAGTAACTTATCGTCATTGACGTAAATCAAAAAGAGCAAAGTTCGTAAAAGTGAACCCTGAGGTACCCCACTTGTAACATTAACCCAGTCTGACTGAAGTACATTTATAATAATCCTCTTATTTCTTCCATCCATCCAGTTTTCTATCCAATTTGCTAACTTATCCCTCACAGCTATAGAGACGTCTATAAAAGCTTTTTATGTTGCACCACTTCAAATGCTTTCTGAAAATCTAGATATACCAAATCTACACATTTACCGTCATCGAGGTAAGCAGTAACCTTTTTAAAGAATGTCAAAAGATTTATAAGGCAAGATTTTCCTCAGTAAAACCAAGGTGAATATAACTTTATAAAATTTCTTTGCAAAACATCTTTTATCAGATATTTCCAAACCTTTTTCTTTTTCCACAGTTGATATAAGACTATTATGCTTATATTACTGGGACAGTTTTTATTACCTCCCTTGAAAAAGGGTAGGTACCTGCCTACTATTCAAGGAGTTACAAAAAATAATAACAAATGGCTTACATATGCAATTTTTGATCTTCTTCGAAACCTTTGGAGGAAATATTTAACTTAGGAGCCTTATCGTTCTTTAAACTTCCCAGTTTTTTCTTAAGCTTAGAATTAATGCAGTCACCTTGTTCAATCTTGTTTCTATCTTTCAGGCGTCCAAGATGTGGAATACTTCTTAAATCTTCATTAATAAAAACTTAAAATAAACAAAATTTAACAATCCAGCGACTTCATAATTATCAGATACGAGCTTTCGTTTATGAAATCTCAAGGGTCCTACCACCATTCTGACATTTTGTTTACCTGTAGTGTACTTAAATAAATACATGCTATTGAATTTACATTTTCAACCAACCTTTTCTCATACATCCTTTTGAATGTTCTAATTTCATGTTTGATCAACTTTTTGATCTTATATAATTTTCTAAACTCTTGTCATGCCAGTCAATTTAAATTTATTATGTTTTATTTAATTTTATCTCTTTCACGCTTAACTATTCGTCGTGATTTCTTTAAGCAGTAGACTGTAAGATTTTTAATAGTTTTTCTTCCTCTATAATTATTTTTCCTCTCTGTTAACAAAGATCTGACCTGGCTTCCTACATTTCCTTTAAATAAAACAACAACTTGAAATCAGCATTTCACAGTTAGTATCTGAATTCCAGTTCTTACAAACAAATTTTTCGTTTTGAAAGTTACCTGGAAAATATTTTCGTTATTAGTACTGTTTTGACTACTATTAAACTTAAGATAACACCAAACTACAAAATATTAAAATTTATCAACTCATTTATTTATGTTATTCGTATAACTCGGACAAAACAGATAATGGCTGAAACACTGTATTATTACAGCAAACACCTTATTTCATCAACTAAAATATAAATTACAACGAACATTTTATTTCGTCAACCAGTATATATTCTCAGACCATCAAATATTCATCTTCTTAGCATTGAACAGCATTTTAAGCAAATTACAGCGTAGATAGCTGCACAAATGACCTGTCTTTGAAAAACAGCTTTAGTATATAAACACGCAATTTCACGAGGATCGAACTAGCGAATTATATGTAATGCTTTCAATCCTGGGACGAAAATATTTAGACACTAACTTTATTTCTGTATGCATATAATTTCAAACAAAAGTGCGAACTTCTATATAGATTTAAGTATTTTAGCACTCAAATACTCACTTATTAAAAGCGTGCGTTTTTTAAGCCAAAAAATCATATCATCCCTACAACGCTAGATTTTTAATAAACAAATCTGTTATAATCAATAAGTATAATAGATAATAGCATCTATTTTGAATATATATATAAAAACGAACAGATCTTTCGTTTATATATATTTATATATTAAAATCACGTCCATTGAATAAATAGATTAATATCGAGAGAAAGATTATAAATAAAATTTAAAACAATATTATTTATATATTTTACTTATTTTCATGAAAAGCACGCGCACTGCACGAAGATGCTCAGTTTCATCTTGACACACTTTTAACGTCACTTAAGCGTATCAAAACAGCTAAAGACGGAAGATCTGTATATTGAGCAAAATTGTAGCTTTACGTAATTTTAAACTTCTACATATTGTTTATATGCACTGATATGCTTATGCTTTAGAGCAATGCGAGAGAAAAGATAATTCAGAATCAAATTAATTTAGAGGCACAGCAACTAATAATAATTAATAACCTATGTACACGCGCTTTAATTCTATTATACATATAATATCTGATAAATTACAAAATTATTGTCATAAGTTCACGACAATTTACTTAATTTGTCCCATTTCGTGCCACAGACTCTCTAAACCAATATCTAGAAACTAAATTTTACTAGATCTCTCCAAAATAATAATTTAAAACTATCAATTATAATGCAAGTCTGGTAACGTTATTTACCTATGCATTGATGAGCTAATTGCAACCTTTTCTAGAAACACAATGACGACTTTTGTTTATTTTAAAGACTGTATTCCGTACTGTTTCGCACGCAATTAATTTAGTAAGGGTATTATCAGATTTTGTTTTTCTGTTACATTTCAAAGAACGAAAATCTTGTTGAAATTCCAGTTCATATCATTAAGGAGGCGTTGTTATTCAAAGCACTGGAAACTCCACCTATTGTGACACCATTTCCACAAATCAGCAACAAGAAGTTCATCACTGATGTCTAACCGAATTTTCTTGATGTTTTAACAGATATCTGAAAGAAAATATTATAGTCATTATTCTTACCCACTAACAGTGCATTAGAATAAATACTAATATACTGTTACACCAATAATACCAGCAATACCGGAATTCTTTTTTATAGAAACGGTGAAAAAGCCCTCTTGACAAATTTCTTAACCATATATATATATTATGGAAGCTTGTATTCGATTATTATTAATGTGTCACAAATTGATAATAATATATAAGGTGTGTCTTCCCACCTCCCCACCTCCTGTTTTTTCAAACTAGGGAATTCTACTACACTCCCAGTTCTCATGCACTCAAATACTATTAACTTAAAGTGAAAAACTGGTTTTCATCTATCATTTAATAAGAATTTTTATAAGGTGCTTATTTTTTGCTTGTAAGTATGATGTTTATCTACATCCGTTTTTATTTTTCCCAGTAGTGTTCATTTGACTCGAAACAAAATTATTCTTATCAATTAAGTTTATATGCTCTTACAGCAGAGCCACATCGGGCTATCTGCTGAGTCCACCAAAAGAATTAAGTTTATTTTAAATGTTTTTCAACCTTCAAACTATTGCAGCTTCTTGGTCTTTGGTTTCTTCAAATAAGTCCTGACGAAATTCTATATGTTCTGTATAAAAGAAAAGTTCATCATAGTATTCTCAAATAACCTGTAATAAAGTATAAACTACACTAAAACTTAATTATCTTTTCTTAATGGATATAAAGAATTTAATACCGTGTTGTGAAACAAAAGTCCAAAGTTATGCCCCTTTTTCTTAAAGACCGATATGACCTAAACTAAATTATGTACCTTAATGTAACAACACAAGACAGACAGACTCAAATTCCTTACTCTTATCGGGATCCTTTGTTACAAAACTAGCATATGCTCGCTAAAGCAATTCAACAGTATTTTTCCTCAAGAAAATGTGAATATAATTGCTATTCTGTATCACAATGACGTACGGACGAGTGAATAAGTTTTAACTAAAGTAGTAATTTCATAAACTTACTTTCCTCTGGCAGTTCCTCTCCCCTGCTAAATTGTAACATCGCATAGTCGCTATGAATACCTCTCCCAAATGTAGGTAGTTTTCCACAATTAGGCAAAGATAAGTCGGCATACACTAATCCATCGTTTGTAATTCCGGTAACCTATGAAAAAAGAAGTACATGCACATTTTGTACAATTATTCACAGACCACTTTTGGCAGGACAATGCGAAATAACATACTACATATCTCCACCAAGATTTATCGAAATCCGATCATTTTTGAATGAATTGGAAAGCGAAAATATTGTGAAAAATCGGTTTCCATGTTTATCGTGATCTTGCATCCAAAAACTTTTAAATTAGGTCATAGTCTAAACATAAGCCAACTTTAGTCCAAATCTGTTCAGCCATTTTTGAGCAATCTTGCTGATAAACGCACACATGAAAGTAAAAAACATAATCTCTCTCACATTCAGTGACAGAGGTAATAATTGATATTTTAGAATGTTGGCAATGTTATATTAGGCACGTACGTATATACACCTCTTAAAATATTACAAATACATAAAAAGTACAGATACACTTATTGCAAATTTTCTTCAAAAAGTGTTTTATAAAACAGCATTTGTTTCTTTGTTTTACATTTCGCGCAAAACTACTCTAGGACTATCTACGCTTGTCGTCCCTAATTTAGCAATGTAATACTAGAGGAAAGGTAGCTAGTCATCACCACTCACCGCCAACTCTTGGACCACTCTTTTACTAACGAATAATGAGAGTGACCGTTCCATAATAACGTCCCCACGGCTCAAAGGGCAAGCATGTTTTGTGTGACAGGGATTCGAACCCGCGACTTTCAGATTACGGGGCAAGAACTTTAACCACCTGGTATAGAAAGGAAGCTTTTCCAAACGTCTTCTGTTTTACATGAGCTACTTTTGTAGATTTTTCCTCCAACATTCCTCTACAAGTGTCACTCAGACAGTTGTCGCTTATTTTACCTGTGTTTGCTCATCATGAATATTCTACCCAAATCATCTATAAAAATAATAAATGTGAACTTTATGCTTCTGGCGGAAAGTTGTGATTGGGATAATAATAAGTTTCTTCATAATCCCGCACAGACTAATGTGATTTGAATAACAAATATGTCAGCTGAACTTGGAACAGGTTTCTTGACTGTTAACCTTTGTTTACCTGTCACATGTAACTATTAATATTTAATCCACATCTTTGGAACTGTAGAATTGTTAACTTCTAGATGGTAGGTTGGAACCCCCAGTGGCTCAGCGGTATGTCTGCGGACTTACAACGCTAAATTTCGGGTATCGATACCCATGGTGGACAGAGCACCGCTAGTCTTTTGTGTAGCTTTGTTCTTAATTCAGAACAACAACATTTCGGGTTTCTTTCTTTTTTCTGATGCGATTTCTATAATTCTCGTCCCTTTCTAATGTAATAAATTTCTTGTCTACAATTCAACTTCAATTTGCACAATCAGTGATCTTCATATAAGTCCTTTCTCACATCTGCAGTTTCCTTACTCATCTGCGAGTCTGAAATCAATGGGTTTAACGTAGTAATCTTCTTGCATCCTCTTCATAGTTCGTTTAGCAAAACGGTGTACCTTGTGTATTAAATAATGTTAATCTAAATATCTACAGTGCCATCTGTTAACATTCTTTGACATATTTTAGTTAAGTATGTCTTTAAAGCTTGATAATTCCTCTTCAGTCTGATTGTCAGGCTCTTTCAAAATCTTTTCAACTTTCTGGGAGCTGTCCTGTCAATCTCCATCTTTTGAAACCTTTGAGCCGCATTTTTTATTATGATGGTTTTCTGCCACGTCTTCATTTTTTATTCTACTATTTGATATCTTTTGCTCTATGTACGTTCTTGGTCCTGTTTTTCTATATTTCTTTCGTGTTTATTTTTAAATTTATTCTGAACATTTTCATCTTTATTAAACCTATTCGAAAATATTTTCAATTCCGCTACAGCCTCTGAAACATTTAGCCATTAGACCCCCAGTGGCGCAGTGGTATTTGAATACCTGTAGTGGGTATAGCACAGATAGTCCGTGTGTTGCTTTGTGATTAATTAGAAACAAAGAAAAAAACAAATTTAGACATTTTAATTGTTAAAATACTCTTGACAAAAGCTTTTCAACTCTATGATTTGAGAGATAAAAACAAATCACTCACTTGTTAATAAATTAAAGTTTTAAGAAATATAAATGGTAAATTTCTAAAGTCACTTTTGGCCCATTATGCAATTATTAAACATAATTAACACATGCACACAATACTGTTCTACCATTTTAATAAGCCAATGAGAGATTAATTTTGGTTTTCTTGCTTTTTAATTCTGAGAAATAAATCTTGCAAAGAACTATTTTAAAAAGGTATATTTAATAAGTCTATTTAATAAAAACATGGTTACTGAGCATACTAACTCAGTAAGGCATGTTGTTGCTATAATTCGAAAATTTGATATCTGACATAAAGATAAGAGATATTGAACCAACCACAGTTTGTACACAGTCCATAAACTTCAGTGCCAGAACAAACCTTTTAAATAAAAAGACGACATTAATATTAACTTACTACCCACTCTAGTTTTAGCAAACATTTTAAATTAAAATTTTGAACAACAATTTCCTTTTCTGAACAAATATGAAACTTAACTCTTGGAGGCTCTACGTTAACCATACATTTATTATCTAGCTTTGTAATCATGAAAACCTTTTCGTCTTCTTATAATGCTTTAGTAAACAACATAATCCATTTTACTGTGGGAGGAAATAGAAAACAACAGTCTGTGACATTTTCCGCAGTAGACAGAATGAAAATCTCAAACAACAATATACGGGAATCCTACTCAATCTAATAAGCGCTCCATATCTAATCTTACTAACCACCTTCTATATACGCAGTATTATTAAGTGTTTGAATAACAAACAGAGTTGAAAAGATCCGAGACGAAAACTTCATCAAAACCGAACACTGACACATCATTCAGTGTTTTCAGCTGAATATATATCCTTCTTCTTTTATCACCTCAAGAACCTGAAATACAAACTAATATATCAGACACGAAAATCCAATCCAACACCATTTACTTTTCGTATATGATGAAACCAAAGTAGAAAGATCAAACATGTAGTTAGGAAAAGAAGGTGTAAATCGTAAAATTTTCGATACTAAAAGAAAAACTGGTGACAAACACAGAAACGTCATTTTTAGGGTATCATGTCACTGTGAACAGATCTAAATTTGAAAAACTAGAAGACACTTTGAGGTAAGAATGAATGATTGAACATAGGGTATACTGGAAGTGTTATTGGCACATCAACTCAGACAAATTCTGGAAAATAAGAATAAACAAAGCATCTCTATATATCAACCTATGTTGTTTGTCTGTGGATGATATTTTAGGTTTTAAGAACAAGGGTCGTTCATAAATAACAATTCCTCCTTATGTCAGAGCTAGAAATCTCTTTGTGGTCATCGTTTATCATATCATTACTCATTTCACAAATCACTTTAAAAAACCACCGTCCAATCACGTCACATTGACTTCAATTCACTCGTATACAGTTTAAACATTGCATAAACCAGTGCAAGTTACAATTAAACAAGCTTTAAAAATTGCTTTTTCAACACAATTCCACGCGGTTCACCGAATGTCGTCCAGAAAAACCAAATAGATAATTCGCTTTATGAAAGTTGTTGTTAATTTCATGGATACTGCCGACATAATAATTCAACATGGATGCTTATTTGAGTACTTACAATTCAAGGGAGAAAGACCACTCCCAAGAAACAAGACAGTTTGTTCAGGAATATAACCACAAACCCAAAAATCTCAATACATTGCTACCATAATTATATGTATAACCCGAGTTCTACAACAGTGATACCTCAACAAAAAATCAACAAACTCAAACGTCTAGCAAAGACAAAATCTTGATTGACAAACAAAGAAAAACACAGCCATTAAGAATATTTGAACGAAAAACCAACAAGTTCAAACACCAATTGAAGAAATCAAAAGTATAGACTAATCTATTAAAACGCTATCTTATTCTGACTATCGTAAAGAGATCAATGCAAATGCTTGCAGTAAGATGACTTAAGCTGAGACAATTCTGATTCATAAACTGTAGCTTGCAACACTAATTTAAAAATTCTCCATAGTGGTTGATTGTCCCAGTACATGTTCAAGCCCACAGAAATATCATTTGTTGATTACCAAGAACATTCCGAGGGTAGTCTACACTGCTGAAAAGCCCTTTCACGTACACCACATCCAAGAAATCCAAGTAAAGACTCGAACAACACTCTTGACGAACAAACCATTTTTTTTCTTTTCCTCCATTTTTTATTATGATAATTCGTAATTGATTCATTGTAGGTACTACTACATTCCGTATTACCTTACTAAGAATGTCCTTCTTTTTTCAATTTTATTTCACAGCCCAGGTCATATCTTCTTTTTTTCTTTAACGACCTTATCCCAACTAATTCAGGTCGGCGGTACTTTTATAAGCCAAACGTTTCCATACCCGCTTAGTTGTCTTTCTTGACAATCATAGAAAACTAGCATATTCGATGAGAAGATTTGAACTCGCAACCCTCGCATTGCGAGTCGAGCGCCTCAACCAATAGATCATGCCAGCCCCGCTTTTGAGTAAAATTTTCGGCGAAAGACCAGTTTCATCCCCACGACATATTGTCTAGAAATGGATCTTTTGATCTCCTACTCGTTTCGTTGGATCTTGTAAGTGTAATCCCATTTATTTTGTTTTAGTTCTATATTACTTCAATTCTCATTTAAAGTTGTTTTATTTTCTTCAGTAGGTTAACGTCTTGAGCAAAGTTGGAATCTGGTTAAATCTGTGACAGGAATTCGACGAAGGCTTCTTCGTTGAGACAAAATTAATTTCAAATATATCCTCTTTTTTTCACAAAGAATTTCTAATAATCTCCTAAGCCATGAGTCAGGAGAAGAGGGATCGATTGATCTTGTGAGCGCCCCTGGTTTATTTATCTAAACCCAAGTACCTTCCATGGAAAAAAAAAAAAAAAAATAACTTTCGAAACATTGTCCCTGAGGTACTTTTGTAGATTTGCCCTTTAATATTGAAGCTAACAATATCACCTTGAGCCAAGTAGTTGCTGCCTATTTCATTTATGTTTGTTCATCCATAAGTACTAGCTTACTTATGTTAGCTAAATCTTATGAGAAGCATGCATTTATAACTCGATTTTTCTTACTAATGAGCGCATACAATAATAAACACAAACTTCTCCATCTTAGTATTATGCTTGTTTGTTTGTTTGTTTGTTAATTTCGCGCAAAGCTACACGAGGACTATCTGCGCTAGCCGTCTCTAATTTAGCAGTGTAAGACTAGAGGGAAGGCTACTCTTGGGCTACTCTTTACCAACGAATAGTGGGATTGACCGTCACATTATAAAGCCCCGACGGCTGAGAGGGTGAGCATTGGTGTGACGGTGATACGAACTCGCAACCCTCAGATTACGAGTCGAACGCCTTAACCTACCTGGCCATGCCAGGCCTCGTCTTACGCTTTGAAAATTTTACCAACAGTGTGATTGAACAACTTTTATTTTTAAAACATCCAAATAATCGTAAAGTCTTAGGAAAAAGTCAAATTATCCAAGTTCGGAAAAAGAGTGATAAAAAGAAGGGAAACCTTCAAAGATTTTTATTAGTACTATTCTTTAAATTTGAGTTTAGAAACGCGAATTTACTGAAGTGTGCTCAGTAAAGTTAACACGACTCAAGGTAAAGACATGCATTTTTGACTAACGCAAAGTAAAAACACTACCTTGACAATGTTTGTGTTCGTTTACAAAATAAATAAAGAGGGTTCTCATGGATTATTTAGACACACATAATTTATCTGTAATAGCTAAACAAAAATAAAGTGTAATCACTCTAAAAGTTCTTCAAGGAATATCACATTTAAAAAAAAACGGTTGGTGAGTGTTTGGAATTAAGCACAAAGATACACAATGGGCTATCTGTGCTCTGCCCACCACGGGTATTGAAATCAGGATTCTAACAGTGCAAGCCCGCAGACATACGGGTGTGCTACTGAAGGTAAAAATGGTTGTATTGTATAGTACCATAGATGTAAACCGTTACTTCTGATAAGTTTCAAAATATTCTGCTATTTTTAACATACATATTCATTGTTTATTTGGATATAATGTATTATTTGGCAATAGACGTCGTTGATTATTGTTAATGAGCATAAGCCTTGCCTATATGGTCTTAGTGCGAATATATTCTTTGTAGAAAATGTTAACAAAACTTCAAAAAAGAAGCTTAGACAGGATAAGAGCGTATGAGCTGATGTTCATGAATCAAAATAAGCCTAGTTCATATTCTATATTAAAGCTGGCAGTTAAATTCTGATTAGCTAAAGAAAGTAATTAGTGAGTGAAAACTGCAGTCATATCGTTTATATAATGATAAGTTGCAGGATGAATAACGAATGAAATATCCTTTTATTTGTACTTCCGTTTCGACATTACGTTATATATTTCAGAGATAATGAGTGTAGTAGATGAAGTTAGTAAAATTTTATTAAATATTGCCTTTATTAATATTGAAACTTATATTCATGCTATTGACTTGTGGAATTGCAACTGTTCATTTGCGTTGTTGTTTTTACAAGAATCTGCCTTGATATTATTTCACAGCAGATCAGTGACTGAGACATCTGTCAGTCTTATAAGAATCCAGTTAAAATACTAACGTAAACAAGGTGATGTTTACATGATATAGGTTACAATAATAAATGTATCGTTTGCAAGAAGAGTAATTATGTTTCACAGAAGCTTCAAAATACGTGATATAATCATAACTTGTATAAAACATTTTTTATAATGATATGCAGAACTATTTAATGGTAGTGTTATATTATATAAAGATGCTAAATGTAACTCCTATTCCATTATTTTAAGGATTTTTTTCATTGGGCACCTAGCTTTTATGTAATATTTAACAATCAACAGACCTTTTTATCAAGCAGTTTACAGCAAAGATACGCTCACGTATAAACATGTTATTAAAAGAAAATCATGCTTTGTGTGAGTTAATACACAAATAACAATTATCTTTTTAAAAGCAGATCTACAACCCTTTGAAACAATAATGTGCAGAATAATTATTCCGAACTGTTTCTACAGCGTCAATACTTCGTTTTATTATTTTTAAAAACATACAGTTATATTACAGCTGTAACGGATTTACCGTTATATGTTTATCTTAGTACCTCTGCTCATATCATCACAGATTTATATTTTGCATATGACGCATATTATTGACTATATTGCGCATGTCCCGCTTATTTTAGAAATTTGTAGAATATTGTTGCGTGTAAGAATTAAAAATACTTGGTTTACCATAACGCTGGTGTGTTCGTTCATTCTAGAAAATTCTAGTTTCGCATGGTTCGTATATGAAAACCAACGCGCCAAGACACAGTATTATTATTATTGGGCAACTACAGTCAGTGTACTATAAGCAAAGGAAGATATAATTATCATCAACGTCTATTAATCGGAGAACTACAGAACTATCCCGGGACTGTTTATAGAGTTCGAATATTGCAAACCGTTCGACTTCAGTGAATTACTTCGGACATTATTATTTCTACGAAGACATTAAATATCTTCTCTGAAAGGATTCAGCTTGCGCCCGGTGTGAGACAATCCAAGAAAAGACATCGTTAGATTAGGCGAGGTGTAACAAAATCAACTCAGAATTAATTTGCTCGTCATGTATCTGGATCGTCGATAAAATATTCAGTCCTAAACCGGAAAGAAGACTCAGCATTGTTTGTACGATTGTAGACATCTCATATATGTGTGTGTTTTTCGTATAACAAAGCTACATTAGGCTATTTGCTCAGTTCAACGAGGTGAATCGAACGCCTGAATTTAGCGTTGTAAATCCGAAGACTTACCGCTATGCCAGCGGGGACTCTCTCATATATAAACCATCATTTATAATAACTACTAGTAATAAAGGTTATAAATTGTATTTTGTTTGTTTGTATATTAAAACATATTTTCGTTAAAAAGCTGTGCATCAATCTTGTTGGGAAATGCAATTTTTTCATTCATAGTAAAATTCAATTAACTTCGAAATTTGAATTCAAGTTTCCGGTTATTTGAAAATGTAATTAATAACGTACGTAACATAATAAATCAGAGTCTCGTCTGGGATAAAAGTACAATACGTAACACAGCTAAAACCTGGGATTCGATAACCCGCGATGGGCAGAGCAAATAGCCCAATGTATATTTGCTCTAAGACAAACAAACAATTTATTATTAAAAAAAAAACAACAGGCTATTATGTTACAGCTTTCTATTTCATGTTACATATTTCGACGTCTTCCCAACTGTTTTTATAAATATCATAAATATAATTGTATATTTTTGACGAATAAGTTTGAAATAACATATATCTTCAAAGGTGCATATATATCGAAAGTCCAATACTTCAAAACATTGTTAAAAGTGAGAATAAAAAACAAGTTCAAAATAAAAATCTGAATTATAAAAATATGTGGTACAACGTTATGTTTCACAGGTTTCTTAAAGTTATTTGTAAAACTAAAAAAATAAAATGACATTTTTATTTCTTATTTCCTTATAAATATAAATCCGCTCTTTTGACTCACAGATATTTGAACATATTACTTCTGCATCTAGTATATGAACTGGTACATGCTTTAAGTTTATTCTGCGGTTTAGAAGACAGCGATCCTGTTATTGTTTCCATTTCAGGTCTGGAAGATAAAGATTTGTTTGAGAAAAGTTACATGCAGTGGAATTATGGTTGGACGATGTAGTCTTCTAAAACTGGTAAGTTTGCGAATCCGCATTTGTGAAAGCAGTGTTTTGCTACTAGTAACACAATTACAGGAAAGTAATCTGGCAACTGACCAAGAAATATTCTCGTAAAAAATGTACTACGTTTTCTGGTAGCTTTATGCGCATGTACTTAAAAGCGATATACGTTTTACTAGGCTGAACTATAACAGAAAATCAAAAATATGATAAGATGTTAAAGATGCCAAAAAGTTATTTAAATATAACAAACATGATATAGAAAGTAATAACTTTAAAGAGATATTTGGTAGTAAGTGCACTAATTTGTATCCGGTAACCTAATATGGAACCAATTAACTAATCTATAATCCGCTCTTGCGAGTCCCCTGCTAATACAGCGGTAAGTCTACGGATTTATAATGCTAAAATGAGACGTTCCATTCCCCTCTGTGGACTCAGCAGATGGCCAGATATGGCTTTGCTATAAGAGAACACACCGCTCTTTTGACACATAGATATTTGAACATATTACTTCTGCATCCAGTACATGAAGTAGTATATGCTTTAAGTTTATTCTGAAAATGTATAGATTTAGATTAAATATTGCTAAAACTAAGCCCAGCAAGGCCAGGTGGTTAAGGCACTAGACTCGTAAGCCAAGGGTCACGAGTTCGAATCTCCGTCACACCAAACATGCTAGTCCTTTCAGCCCTGTGGGCGTAATAACGTTACAATCAATTCCACTGTTCGTCGGCAAATGAGTAGCCCAAGAATTGGCGGTGAGTGGTGATAACTAGCTGCCTTCCCTCTGGTCTTACACTGCTAAATTATGGACGGCTAGCGCAGATAGCCATCGTGTAGCTTTGCGCGAACTTCAAACCAAACTAAAACTAATACTAAAAAATCGAAGCAAAATAACTAAATGAGATAAAAAATAAATCGAAAATGAATAAATAGAGAAAAATTATTCGTCTAACTAAGCTTATTTTCTTTACGCTATCATTTTACTTTGCATATATTTTGAAAATGAAAGGAATATAGAGTTATGAACTATATAATTAGTTCCACAGAAATATTAAACTCTTACCAAGCGAGAATTTGACACATCAGATATTATTCAATATTTAAATTTGAACATGTTTTGTTTTTATGACTGTTTCGTATTTTGTTTAAAGAATACCCAAGAAGGTAAAGTGAGCTGTGACAGAGATACTGGCCCTGTATGGCCAGGCAGTTAAAGGCACTCGACTCGCACTCTTACGGTCGCTGGTTCGAATCCCCGTCGCACCAAACATGCTCGCCATTTCAGCCGTGGAGGCGTTATAATGTTTCGATCAATCCCACTATTCATGGTAAAAGAGTAGCCCAAGAGTTGGTGGTGGGTGGTGACGACTAGCTGCCTTCCCTCTAATCTTTCACTGCAAAATTAGAGACGGCTAGCGCACATAGCCCTCGAGTAGCTTTGCGCGAAATTCAAAACAAAACAATGATACGACTAAATGCAATTATTTAATATTATCATAC
This sequence comes from Tachypleus tridentatus, assembly GCF_004210375.1. NCBI lineage: Eukaryota > Metazoa > Arthropoda > Merostomata > Xiphosura > Limulidae > Tachypleus > Tachypleus tridentatus. The sequence continues at coordinate 244,401,316 of NC_134837.1, read as the reverse complement.
AAATAACTAGGCTAACGTTTTACGCTTTGTAAGCCTTCTCCTTAAAAGATAAGACGGACTGAGACAGTAAGACGACTAAAGGTAATACTTTAATGTTGTCACACAAACAACTATGTTTTCAGTATACGTGTTTTATGCTTACCCCTCTATAGGCTCTCTGAGAAAAAACCGTGTTTTCGTAAATCGGTCTTGTTCCTGCTTGTCCGTTTTCTGTGTTTTGGTACAATGGCGTTCGATTTTTAGGACCTGTGGCATCTGTGAAATAAAGACATATTCCTGATGATTCTGAAAATAACAAACTACTTATGTTTTACGTGTTAATTTTGAGCAATTTCTATTGCGTAAAAATGCTCAATGAGAGAAAAACTGCAATATAGACGTTAGAAATACCATTCATATAAGTAAAATAATATTTTTTAAAGAAATTTTGGTTAAGCATAGCATAGAAGTGCTTTTAGGATGTAATGTTTCTCGAAATTGGTCTCAACTAAAGAAGAAATTGATCTGAGATTTATGCGTTTTTATGCCATCACAGGATTAGGATTTCGAAAAGTATACGCGTACACATGCTAAACGTAAACTGTCTTTAACTGAATACAATTTTTACATAATTGTTATCAAATATGATATATGAATTAAATAGGTATGATCACCTACCATGGAAAAGTTCTCTATGTTTACAAAATTCGGAAGTGATAAAACACAGCCTGTTTTATGTTCGTTAATTAATTAATAATTTGATTCTGACGTTTTATCCTCACGTGATCTGATATTTCCTAATAACATCTGGTATTTCCTGTAACGCGATAAATGGAAGCTATTTTATTGGGTAAATAAATATGAAACATATACAGTTAATGTCTAAAACTGTTGTATTTGTTTAATAATTATTAATGTCCTTTTTTTCTTACTTTGCTCTAGGTACATCCACACACATATATATTGCTTTATTTTGTATAAAATAAGACATCTGATAATAATTTTCTGTTATAGTCATTACAGGGTACGTCGAAATAACAATATAAAAGGTACGTGAATTTTTATGATAGTCGTCGCTACAAGATCAGAAGTACATTTAAAAAGATTCTAAGTGTTTATACTTAACTGTTTAGTAACACAACCATATATATTACATCTAATACAGAAAGCAAATTGCATTACTAAACGATTTCACTTTGACTTTTAGTTATTTCTCTTACATCCCGTTTGTTTCATCTAATAAAATTAAATCTGGTGCTTGTTCACTAAAAATGCAGTTTCACGATATTCTGAACCAAAATATGTATTAAAGAAAATCGTTTTAGCATAGAACCTTTCTAATCAATTTAGTTTGAACTGGAATAGCCTGATTCAGGAAGACACTTTACATTCATTCTTCTATTTTCATAGTAACGTAACGCATTTACCCCTCAAAAACGTGTATTATAAGAACTTTTAAACGCTCTCATGACTTTTATTACCAAAAATGATTTCGAAGTTACCTGCAAAATAAAAAAGGAACTTAATGCTGGTTGTAAACATAACCAATATAATGTTATTATAAAGTCATTTTTGCATGTTCCGTTTCTTTAAAGGTACATATAAAACACTATTTTCTCTATGGAATATTCGTTTTTGGTGCATTTATTAAAAATAAATTTGTTGTGATCTTTCCCTGTACGTGTGGGTTAGATGTGTTTTTTAATAAAACACATTCTATAATATTCCAGGGAACAGACAAAGATTGAACGAGTATTACATCTGTTTTCTTTATAGTAACGTCTGTGAAATATTATCTTACGACGAGTTAATAATACCTTGTATTTAAATAAATTATGGACCTAGAATATTCTATTAACAGAAATATCATCTGGGTGTTTGTTTTTTAGGTGGTTTCGTATCCTATTAGATTCAAGAAATTTGCTTAGCAATCAAGCTCAACAAAGAAGAAAAATAGTCTATATTTCTAGATGTTAAGTTCATATTACATTTTATAGATTAGAAACAGCTTTATACATTTAATCATACTAAACATTATGTGATTATTAGTTAATTTGCGTACTCATGCAATTCAGGGAACAATAACAAAATAATTCTGAGATGTTAATGATTGTTATATATTATACATTAAAAATCTTTATTCTCGTTAAGCAGATATGATTAATCTCAGAAAGAATATGAATACGCAGATCACAAGCCATGGTAACAAGCTACGTATCCTAGCGCTAAGCCTTCATGTAGCAATTCAGTTGACATTGGTGATCTTAGGTGTAAATAGCGCCTAAAACTAGCCCATTCTTGGAGGGTGAAATTACTTGTGTTTTTGCAATGTGAAATTCTTTTACACCACAACTTTAAAAGCAAGGCACGTATTTTTAGAGTTCCAAAGAAAGATGTATCTCTAGTGTTTAACCGTATCGGTAAAGCACAGGCAGTCATAATTTCAAAAGGAATAAAGTAATGACCGACTAATATATGCCGTTTATTACCAGAGATAACCCAAGAACACAGCTACTCATTGCAAGGAACTTTCCTTGGATGTCCAAGTAAAACAATTCACGTCGATTTAGGTGCTCCCCAGTGGCTCAGCAGTATGTCTGCGGACTTACAACCCTAAAAACAGCGTTTCGATACCCCTGGTGGGCAGAGCACAGATAGCCCATTGTGTAGCTTTGGGCCTAATTCAAAACAACAACAACATCGATTTAGGTCTAAAGAAGGAGCACATGAACCTTTTTTTTTCATAAATTTTTTTCCAAATCACATTACCCAACAGAAGCCCATTTGTCGAAAATTGTACAAATGATGTCTGACACCAGACGAATCATTTGTCTACCGAAGTGTCTATAAAAGCACGGGCAATTAATTACCATCTTTCATGGTACACAGCATGTCGCGAAGGTTTTCTAAGGTATTTATTGTGGTTTAATTCATAATTATGGCTATAATGGCAAATTATTAACACTGAGAAAGTAATATATATATACTCTTCAAAAAAAGAAACGCAAAAGGCAAAATATGAGACAAATTGTTAACAAGTTTATTCCGGGTAGTTCTGTATGACATGTGTGAAACTTTGCACATTCACTGCTGAACATCCAAAGTCTGCAAAAGCAAAGTCCACTCTCACTAGGTGACGTTTAACGTCACTCAACGTCAATAACGAGTATGCCCCCCCGTTAGCATCAATAACTGCTTGGCATCTCCTGCCCATAGAAGCGATGAGATGACGAATCACATCCTGTGGAATGGCTGTCCACTCAGCCTACAAAGCTGCTGCAAGCTGAGGTAGAGTCTGCAGTTGAGGTTGTCGCCGTCGCAGACGTCGGTCCAACTCGTCCCAAAGATGTTCGATGGGGTTTAAATCTGGTGATCTGAAGGGCCAGGGAAGAACGTTGATGTTGTGGTGTCTCAAGAAGACAGTGGTGAGTCGGGCTGTGTGAGGACGGGCGTTGTCATGTTGAAAAACGTCGTTGACGTTCACCATGATGGGTTGCACATGGGGCCTAAGAATCTCGTCAACGGTTGCTTACGGTCTCATCGGAAATCCTACGCAGCCCTGGTATGGTTGAGGCAGTAGACGTCGCAGTGGTGGTCCTATCCCGAAGGTGTCGTAACCGGATGTTGCGATCTTGTGCGGGCGTGGTCACACGAAGTCTGCCAGATCGTGGACGGTCACGAGTTGATCCATGTTTTTTGGTGACGATTCCATAGCCTTGTGATGGTGCTTGGGTGGACATTCACAGCTCTAGCAACATCTGATCGAGATTCGCCTGCTTCCTTGCGACCAATGGTGTTGTTGCGTTGTGCTTCAGTCAGTCTTGGCGTAACTGTATTGCGTGTCGGTGGCTTAACACTGAGCTATGGAAACCGAGAACCCGTCACTTTTATAAGGATTTTGCACATGTTGCACTTGCAGAACATGCAGATCTCTCAAACAAATTTATTGGACACGCATGCGTTTTGGCAAAAAATCCGGTGTTTTCCTCCGTTTTCAAAGTGCACAACTTTTATTGTCATTTTGATCTGACAATCAATGCCTTAACACGTGTAACATCACATACTCTGAGCTTGTAACGTTATTACATATATTTCTCCTTAAAATAATAAAAATATCCATTTTGCGTTTCTTGTTTTGAAGAGTATATATATCAAATGAACGTTTCTTTAAATTATCAATCTAACGTGCTAGGCGACGATACCCTAGGTATTACTATCTTTGTCCAAATTTGGATCTCAAAAGGTTATGAACCTATCAAGGCAGATAGTCAGTCAAATATGTCTAAGTCAAAATGTCAGTCTATTCTAAAGATGCAAGTACAAATAAAATTCGTGTTTTATCATCTGAAGATATCTTATACGGACTTCTGCGCCTCCAGGTCACTGACACTAATCCTTGGAAGTAATGGTCCGAACATAATTATGTTTAATAAAACATAAAAGGAAGGGGAATAGAATTGATCTCAATATTGTACAAACCCCTCCTGAATCGGAAATTGAGCTAAATAGCTTAAACCAGAACCAGTACAATCACATAGAACATCAAAATTGGCTTAAAAGCCTCTATATTAATTCTTGAGATGTTTATAAAAACATAAACAGATGCAGCAACTTACAACTGAGTTAATATTCGTTATGCAGAAAGGTTTGTTTCTTTTTTGTAACTCGTGTCGTAAATGGACATAATAGGCTCCAGTGTTATGCTCTCCTTTTAAACTTTAATAAACCACACCTGGAGTGATTTGTCATTTGTATTGTTAACAGTCTTGAAAAAACACAGTTTCACTTAACCATTAGTCGTTTAGTGGTACCTTTGGTAGTCCGCTTTATAACCACAGCCTTTTACCACAAGGACCCGGCATGACTAGGTGTTTAGGACGCTCGACTCATAATCTGTAGGCCACGGGTTTGAAACCCAAGCACACTAAACATACTCATCCTTTCAACCATGAGGGCATTATAATATGACGGCCATCCCACTGTTCTTTGGTAAAAGAATAGCTCAAAAGTTGGCGGTGGGTGGTGATGGCTAGTTGCTTTCCCTCTAGTCTTACACTGCTAAATTAGAAACGGCTAGCGCAGATTGCCCTTGTGTAGTTTTGCGCGAAATTCAAAACAAACAAACAAACCATTACTACAAGCCTTTCTATTTGTCATTATATTTTAAAATAGTAGTGTTATACGTTTTACATTCAATCAGTACATGCTGTCGTTGTTTCTTCAGATTATAATGAAAGTCTAATTGATTCCGACTAGTAAAATTGCACTGCATCATGTTTTAGTTTAATATTTATAGCAACGGAAAATGGCAGTTTCACAACAGTAAAATCTACATCCTTTTAGTAATATGTTAATTCATTAGTACTTTCATAGTCGTTGTTGGCAATACTGAAGGACATTTGTTTGTTTTGTATTTCGCGCAAAGCTACTCGAGGGCTATCTGCGCTAGCCGTCCCTAATTTAGCAGTGCAAGACTAGAGGGAAGGCAGCTAGTCGTCACCATCTACAAGTCGAACGCTTTAACACACTTGGCCGTGCCGGGCCTGAAGGATGTTATCCATGAGATTTATTTGAAGCACAACGACGTTAGCGAACGTAACTTTTATGACGAAACAACACCCTACGTAACTAAACCTGGGCGTGCAGACTGCGAGTTTAAAATTATACAACTCTGTGAAACATTTCCACAAAGACATTGTTTTAAAAACTAGATCTGTGCACCTAGATATTAATACTATCGAAAGAGTCTTAATGTAAATAACACCATTATGAAAAATGTCGAATCTCATGAAATATATGAATAAAGATATGTCTAGCTCAGTAATAGTAAGCTGAGTCTCCAACAGAAAGCGTTTTATCTTATTAACAACGTTTGACTGAGTTTGTTTACTATCAGAAACAGTATGTGTATATTTTAAAACAATATATTTAGTTTCAGCAAATTATATTTTGTTTGAATACGGATATTTTAAATCTCAACAGTAACAAGTTCTGTCTCAGCTAGAATTTGTTTACTCTTACTCAGTTAATAAAATATGTTCAGTTTTGGGTAAAATACATAAAGTCTTAGGTAGAATATATTTTGGATTGACTAAATAATACATTTAGTCTTAGACATTCTTGTGTTATGTTTCATTTACTCTGTTTAGTTTCTGTAATATTGTGTTATTGTTTCTCTAAAAATATCTATAATCTCGGTAACACATTTTATTCTTATTCGATTTTTTTCTCAACAACTAAACAAATTTCTAAGTCTCAACACGAATAAGTTAGCCACGTTAAAATATTTTTTGTATTTAATTATCTATAACTTAACGACAGATAAGACGTATTGCCAGAGAAACAAGTGTATTAACAACATTCAAAATATATTTGACCATTTATTTCTTTGTTTTTGTAACTACGACTGTACTGTGAATACACAAATGGTATGAAGATGGATTAAGTTTAAAAGTAATCGCTTCATCAGTAACTTTCATCCTGAAGACAAGTTTTATAAAATTACTTAAATAGTGTGAGTACACAATTAATACAATGTAGTCTTATCATCACTATAGGTACTGATGTACTACCGCATGTCATTAACAATTTCTAGACAGTTTGAATTTATTAATTAATTTACCCTCACTTTTTATTTCATATCTATATCGTTAACTTAATTTCAATCAGTTAATTTAATTTCAAGTTCTTATTAACCTTACCTGTAATTGTCCTCCGACGTCGTCTGGAATCGTCGACACGCTTGAAACTGACCACTGCACAACATAAGCAAAATAAAGCATGCACGAGCGACATTCAGTGCGATTACGTGTAAACATACTAATAACTAATTTTGTGCCAAACACTAGAAGTAAACATATAATAGCTCAGTTGAACACTAGTAGATTAGTTTAACAAGTGCATAAAGTCAAAACTTGATAGCCTTAAACGAAAAGAAAAAACATCGTACACTGACTGGCCACTTTATTTGGACACGCTTTCCCTGCGTAGATGCCAAAACATTCAAAATGCATGCATGTACAAAAGACACATCACGTATGAAACAGATTGAGCCGGATAAAAACAGAAGGTCAAACATATATTTGGTAATTTACAAGACAATAAGCATGAACAATAAAGAGAGGAGTGATAGTACCTGCTTGCTCAGAAAAAATATTTATTAAAGACAATCTCTACTTCCCCTATCAAGAGAACTAGTCAATATGGAAAAACGTTTTCAACTGGAAAAATCTTGTGACTAGCAACTGTCTGTAACTGACCGAGACGACTCGGCAGGACTGTTAAGTACAACAGATATTAGATTGTGACCCGAAGGAATAATTCGATCACAAGTGATCACGAATGAATTATTTTCAACCGTACTATAAAAATGGCTTTACAAAAACAAAGGCGTATGTTAATCTAATAATCAAACCGAAAAGCAGGTGCAAGGTGGTGATAATGAATGATTAAAAACGTATAAGGTTGTCTGATGAATCAGTTTATTTGGTTTTTCAGTACTGATTGTACTGTAAAAACATCAAGAAAACCCTAGAACATCTCTAACTCCACAATGAAAGGTGTTACAGGTGGTGTAACAGTACATAAATGTTCTCAGCACTGGCAATAGATCTTTGTCGTAAAGTGCTCTTAACATGCAGGATACACTTAAACGATGTTACAAGTCAATCCCACTGCATGACAACATAAACATCTCAAAACAGTGACGTTGTAAAATATTGTTTTCAAAATCATGATATGACAAGACATTCAGTGATTCAACTTTACTCGAAATGGAAATCCTAATAAACTGGCCAATCAACGTATGTAAACCCATGATTTTACGAGAAAATGAACAATGTAACAAACATGCATTAATATAAAACCAGAACAGTGTTAAACACAAACTTTGTGAATAACATATAAGAGTTATGTCCCGTTTGTTATTTTTTTATTGTTTGAGATTATATTGTTTACAAAACATTACAAAATTATCAAAACTATTTAGCTATTCAAAAGTAAAGCAAATTAATTTATGATTTCAAAATATTTACCCATAGATAAATAGAGATAGAAATCTCTTGAAAGATGTATTTTTATAAATTTTCACACGATGAAAACCTAGATATTTACCAGTATATGTTTCAAATAAATAAGCTACATATATTCAATAATTTTACAACTTAACACTTGATTAGCTCTCTTGCAGAGCAATTAAGGTGACATTCAGAGCTCATTTTTGAAATTTATTACTGATATCGTTATTAAACAAATGATATTAAATCATTTTGGACGTTGATGACTAAATAAACTGGTTCAAACCGTGGAAGGAATACATCTTCTTTAAAAGTTAAAACGGTCAAAAAGTAACAACAGTACAATGCCTTCTGGGAAAAAAAAAATATTTACAACATATTAGTTTTCTTCTCATTTCCATTTTTTCAACCATATTTTTATGCATTTTTTTTGGCACATGGCTTATTTATTTGCATTACTTATTCTATTTCTTATCATTTGGTAGCAAGCTAACAATTTGAATTATATAATTAGATTAGTACATCCTCATAAAAAATGTATTGCATCGTGAAACGTGTTATAATTATAATAAGTATTTTAATTATCATGTAGATATAATTTTGAAGCTTATTTTAAATATATCAGTACCGCACTTTATACAGTATTGTCATTGTATACGACTTCATTTCTAGCTGAATTGTATTTCATATTCCAAATAACTGAGAGCCTCTAGCTACTCCTTTTTTCATCCTTAGTAAAAATGTTTAATTAGGATAGTTAAATATAATTAGTTATATACAAGTTACGTTCTGGCAATCAAATGTAATTATATTAAAATATAATTGATGCCAATACGTTGCTAAATATCCATATGAAACATGCAATAATACTATTTTCCAGTGCATACTCAAACTCATACACAGTTCACTTCAAATGGATATATATTTTATTTCATGTGTCATATAAAATAACTTTCTCCCACATTTAAATTAATACAGATACAAATGTGTCTGGCTAATTGTATTTATAAAAAATATAAAAAAGTCGACTTATTGATAAACCGTTCTTTCTGCCGATTCCATTGGGTAAGGCAGATTTCATAGCAAACCTTCCCCCCCCCCATTATGTTGTCTGAAACTAAAGATGGAGTTGAAAAATGAAGTAAGCTGTTTATGTTATATCAACAATGAAAATAATACTACTATAAATGGTCGAATCAAAAACAGTTCAATATTTGATTAAGCATGTTATTCAGATAGATAAACAAGATACAGAAGTAATTATTTATGTATATTTTTATCCCCTAATCTTTAAGTAAAAGTTTTTATGTTCTTAAAAGATAAACTCGACTATTTTTTGTGTCTTATAAAAAAAACAGCTCGTGCAGATGCATACTCAATGATTCGTAAAACATTTAAGCACACTTTGCGTTTCATAAAACGATAGTAACCTTTACTTTTACGGTTGGACAATAATTCTTTTACAATTATTAAAGTAAGAAAAACAACAACACTAGCTTAAACCAAGAAAATGTGTATTATTTCGAATTATCCACACATAATAAGTTGATGTTTCAGTCTCTCGTTGCTCGACAAATTTTAACAACCTCAGGCATTTCCATGGTCGTTCTATTTTGAAGGATATTAATGTTAACTTGCCCTTAGCATTCGCAATATATATTATAAAATTCTGGCGTTATACAAATATTTAATATAGTCGTGTGTATTTTTTCTTTCTCTGTTTATTTGGGGTCAGATAGTATTTAAAACGAGAACAAGGATCAATGAGTATTCGTGCCTTATTCTGTTCTGTTATGTTAGGTTGAAAGAGAAGAAAAATAAACATTGAAACACCATACGATCACCTCAGTTCTTGCTATATTATTTATTTAGCTGAAGCATTTTAACATTTCAAACAATACTTCTATCTGTTTTATAAGACGTATTCTATCCTCTGGTGAATCAGAATTTAGCTTCAGGTTTTACAATGCTAAGTTTGAGCACTTGATTAATGCAACAGTGACAATTATCAAACTGTGTAAGTTTTCGTTTATTAAAGAAGTAAGGTATAAAAGAAACGAAGCAAAAGGACACATTATAGGAAACGTAAAAAACACGAAAAAAATTTGTATGTAAACTTTACTGAAGCAGGACACAAGAGAAAAGCAAACAGCGTTCTGCTCTAAACTGGTTATCATTTATCGATGCTGTGAAGATGCTGGCGTTCTATTGCTTTATATCCTGAGTGGTAGTCACACTTCATAAAACTGTTTCCTACATCATTAAGTGATGGTCATTTTGATTACGGTAATTACGCAATGCTGCTACTTCCACTGTGATAATCTCCTGCCATATAACTTGATAAACCTTCCAATGTTGCCATCAAATATATTATTGAAGTGAATCAAGGGAGAAAAAGTCCATTGAGTTGTTTGGAAGATATATTAGAAGATGGACAAAGGTTAGGAGTTCTTAGTATGGACCAACAACATTTAGGTTTTTTATTCATTTGTGTTTGTCTTCATCAGACCAGATCTTTTTTATTTTCATAACTTACGTATAAGTACTACGTACCCGAATATAGACTCTTTCAGATTCTCTTTCACTTTGTGCTTCGTTTGATAAATTGTCGAACACAGTCGAGTAAAAATTAATTAGTTTTCATATTATGGATATAACACCAATATATCAACAAAATTAACACTCGCAGCAAGTTGTTCATTAATGTTCTTTTGGATCTACTTAGTCTCTGCCCCAATAACTCCTAATTTTAGTTTAAAACTTTCGTATTTAACGTATTGAAGGTTTATTAATGGGTTTTTTTTCTATCGCTTCCATTTCCAATGATCTCTATACTTATATAGTTTCCTTCTTACGACCTGCTTTCAGACAATGAAAATTACTAGAATGTTAGGAACATGATACTTTCATGGTCTAGCAATCTGATGATGACTCCATTGAGACAGTCCTTGCACAGTTGAGCTCTGGATGCAAAAATTTCAAGTTCACTATTTATTCAGGAGAAACTGAGCTTTGTATTTTATTAATATTTGATTGAAGACATTGTTATAACCTCACCGCTGTTATTTACCGAAAGGCGACATATATGAACCTTAGTTTTATGTCCAACCACATCCAAATGCTAAAAGTAATGTCTAGTCTGCTTTCTGTGCAACAAAGCAAATATATAAAAAGTGTTTCTGATAAATATTCATAAAGAAAATCAATTAATATGCATTGAATCCACTTTCACAGTCGTTCATCAAATAATTCTGCTCAGTAACTTATAAGATATGAAAAATGAATCACAAGTTATAGTTATTATTTTCTTTTTCCCCAAACTAGACTTAAATATTCAGGAGAAATATAGAAATATTTAAGTTTTAGTTTTATTTAAATCCAGTAAAAACTTACTAATCGCATCACTCGGAAGTTTTGTAGAGCTGCAATCATAAGAGAAACTGGAACTTAAGGATCAAAAGACTCAATCGATCAACTATTGTTAAAACACGCTTTTAAATCGAGGTATAAATTAGAATAGAACAACTGTAGAATTAGTGACAATTAAACTGGAAAAACAAAAATACTGAAGTAAAAAACAAGAACAACAACTAAAGCTTAGCATTAAAATTCAACAATCTGTGAATACCTTTAGTTATAATCGAAACTGATTCTTTCCTGTTTCTTCAGTTATTTTTCTCTTGCCGTTGGTGTCGAGGAATAGATGGAAGTTTGTTAGCTTTCAGCTTGTGAGCCGTTGTAAGATTTAAATTATTAATTTTTGCCTTCTGAACAACATTAGAATACATGTTCAACTTCACTGTAATATTTTCTCACTTGTAACTGTACCCTTCATTTTGGAGAGGGGCTGGGTGTGGCTCAGTGTTAGCGCAACTAGATTGTGCATCGAAAAGAACGTGGCTTGGTTCCTGTTACCCTAAAAGCGTACTGCGTAGTATAGAGTCATGGGTGTGTTATAACAGTAACGGTCTGATTCAATTATTCGCTAAGACAGTAGTAACCAAATGTTGATGGTTGGTTGGTGATAATAATTAGCTGACTTCCATTTAGTTTATCAAATCAAATTAGGAAAACTTGTATGCAAATAACCCTTTACATAACTTTGAAAGATTTAAAATAAATAAACATTCTGTGGGGGAAGGCGTCGGTTAGAATTAATTTAAGGTTTGATTTTGGGATCCCGTTGTTGCCCTGGACGCCCTACTTTGCAAGTTTCTTAGTTTCCATAAAAAAAATTCGTTCTATGTTTTATATTACTTATAACAGCTGTAAGTTTAAGTTATCGTAATGTCATTGCATTCTTGAAAGGCTGAACATGTTGTCCATGTCAGTTTTTATTGCATGTATAGCGATTCACCTTTGTATTAGTATATATAGATCACTATTATAAAGTGCGCCTTACTCTAAGTATATACATACACATATATGTAGAAATGTGATTAATCACTCTTCAAACTTTATATACAAGTGAGTACGTGTCCGTAAGTGTCCGCAATCTTCCGAAATCCGCTGCATACTCTTAATTACCTCAAAATAGTTTTCACGTGAATATGAAAGGTACAAAGTATCTTTACTAATATTAAAAATTATATCAATAACCTAACTATATGGAAGCAACTTACGTATCTTGGGTTTATATAGTTGTTATTATATTTCAACTACATCTAATACAGTTATTTTTTTAATTTAATTCTTCTGTTTTCAGAAGCTTTACGTTTATCTATCTTAGATTATATACACGAAATAATTTCTCAGATTATAGTTTTATCTGAAATTAAACGAGTGATTTTTGAAACGTCGAGTTACAATGTCTTAACAACGAAATGTACTTTTAACTTAGTTTGCTAAGATCATTGAGAAAATAAACAAATGAGTCTCACATTTTTTAAATATTATAAGCCTTTTCAACACTGATTGTCATGTTTTGTACATATTATTCTAGGTTGTAATATGCAGGTAAAAGGCATTCATTGCTTTTTCTAAAGCCACTGTTTGATAGGCCTACTGACAATCGTTTGACATTCAAAATACGTCTTACCTCATTTTAAGCGAGCGTAAGAAATTAACGAGACAAACCTGAAATGTATTGGAACAGAAATATTTAAGCAGCTTTTCCACAATGAGCTTATGCGTAGGTTTCTAACTATAAATGTTCAATACGAACGTCAAATTATTATTCACCTCATTTCCTTACTTATTAACAAAATATTTCTGTTTACTATAGCTTTGCACTTTAGAAAAAAAATCCCATTTTGATAAATTAGCTCATTTCACTTATACAACTTCAAGTGTAGTTATCTTCATTAGACTCTAGGTAAAAAACATTATACTTAATTCACAAACCATAAACTTTAATATTAAAAGTTCCACTTCTATTACCACGGCCATTTAATTTAAGATAAAAAATCAACGAAATTGTCATCGGTAGCGCTTAATGAGGTTTTATTTTTCTTCAGTTGAACATTAGGTTTTACAGGCTTTACTCTAATTAATTCTTTTTTCCTAGTACAGGTGACAAGTTCTATCCATGTAATGCCTCTGACGTCTTGTCATTAGAACCTAATAAGGCATCTAGACGTACAGATCAAACCATCAACTAGTAAAGAGAGAAATCACTGAAATCAGAAATAAAGATGAATTTCTATATGAAACGAAAGCAACTAGTATCGTACTTGAATTTTTTTTTCATGTCATATAGGTTTATATATATATAATATGTGAATTATGATATAAAATAAAACACTGTAAAATATTACTTGTTACATTATCAATTAATTAAAAAGACCATTTGTTAATTAATTATATTAAATTATATTTGCCTAGATTATGAGCTACTTAGAACAAAATAACTTATTATTTATTTAATATCGTATGTGTTTTGAAGATACACTTGCAACCACGTGTATCCTTGAGGTTTGTATGAAATGGTAAATGATAACCCTTTGGATAACTCAAATGTAATATATGTATTGAACAGTCTTTCGATATTTTGATTATCAGACAAAAATTTACATCTGAAATATTTCGTCTGAAGACCATGGGTGTTACATTTGCAATGAAATAATGGATTGAAAATATAAAAATTGTGTATTACTAGAATACAATTTTGTTAACTAATCAGACCTTGTTGGAGATAAAACAAGAAAAAAATTAAATGTTTTTTTTCGCGGGATTCATTTTTGATATATAGGTGGACACAAAAAATAAAATTTATATATATGTGTGTATATATATATGGTACTTTTGTATAAAATGTTGCGCTATCTTTGTCAGTAGCAGATAATATGAGGATGTTAGATTAATACAAACCTGAATTTCCCCTCCTCATTGTTGGACTTCCGTTAGACACGAAGGATGGTTGAAAGTTGGGGTTGGAAATGGAAGTTGTTTCATCTGATTGCCCTCGACATTCCATGCTATATACAAGAAAGAGATTATTTAAATTATAATTTTACTTCACGAGAAAAACAACAAACCAATCTACATTTTCTTTTAATTTTAAAATAATGGAATGGCTTGAGCGAGCTGTGATAAACTTGAAAAAAAAAATGGTTCAACTCTATATTTTGTATTATTTAAAGTATTGACCTGTTCCTTGCTTATGGAATAAAACAAACAAACAGCATCACAAGTACAATAATTCTGAGGTCATGATTTTTCAAAACGCATCCAGTTACACATAAAAATAGAGAAATAAACTAATTTGGTTAACGCAATATCAAACATTTATTAGTGCAATTATTAAAATGGTATGGGTATTTCTAAACCCAAATGTTTTTCTGATCGTTCAAAAATATGTTTTCTTTTCATGTGGTCTATTTTGAAAGCGTTCCAAGTTATATCTGTGTGATTAAGTGTTAAAATTGATAATGTCCACATTTCAGTTCCAGCAAATATAAAGTCGGCACAAAGAAATGTCATTGATACTTTTATTAAGCATTTCAATAGTAACTGTTTAGCAAATAGTCACTCAGATTCATCACGTATATGAAATAAAAATATACATGTGGACTTACTGCAAGTATTTATATAAATAATTGTTCAATAGCCACTATCACAAAGAAGGAAAGTTAAATCTATATGAGAAGATAAATAAGGAATAACTTTGCACCTAGACAATATTTTTTTAATAATTTCAACCACATAACGGCATCATGTCAATTACGCGTAATAAGGTTTAACTTCTGACTCATATAAATGATCGATTTTTAAACGAGTAATATCATAGTGATTCTGGAAATTTAAAGTAAAAAATATTCTCATGACTCAGTTAATGAGTTTAACATGTGGAACAGTTTTGATGAGTCCTATAATACAATGTGAATAATTTAATAAAGTTTGATGAATAAACAAATGTTAAAAATCAACTACCCAATGATGAGTGAAAATATAATTGCGTTTTATTCACTCGATGCCTATATATAATAAACAACTACCGCAGCACTTGAAAGTTTTCTAGGTAGAATTAAAGTAAATTAATTTATGATTTTTTTTCTCTTTTTATTAGCTATATTTTTGTGCGCCAGCAAAATCAAGCTAGAAGCGCCCGCTTACTCGGTTTACCCTCATGACGACAACCATCCTACTCTCAAATTGAAATTCTTTTAGGCAGGATTATAGTAAACTAGTCCATGAGACCTTTGGCGTAGTATACATCATTCAAAAGATTTTGACCTTCTGAGTTCAAAACTGTAATTATATCTCATGTTGGTTAAGAGATGACGAAACTACAAGCTAAAAGCTTATACTCGAAAAAAAACTCATAGCCTTTCTATGAGCCACTATGTCGAGGCTAAAAACACCTTACACTAAAGAATATTGTCAGTGCTATATATAGCACAGTGGATAAAAAATTATGAATCATAAAAATGTATTCGATAATGAGATTATATTAAGAACCAGAACTTGATTTATCTCACAAAGTCCATAAAAGCTTGGTTGTTAAGTACTTAAAAGCTTAAGATGGTTAAGAGAATAAAATACTACGAGTATAGTTTGACAAAAAAATCCACCAGTAGCAAGTAGGTATGTCTTCGGGCTTACAGCGCTAAAAACTGGATTTCGATACCTATTGTCAAGTTTTGTGCTTAATTACAAACAAGACAAAAATGCACTTACTTTTTCCTTTCTTTCAAGGCTTGTTTGGATTCATCTGAAATATAACACAATGGATTTCCTTTCACTTTGTTTTTTATTCATAACGTTTATTTTCTTTGTAAGAACCTATAGCAACAACTCTTCTGTAACTAATAGATAATTAGCTTAAATGGAATACTTCTGAATGTTTTTAGAGTGAGACGATGTTTCGGCTTTTACTTAAGACTTTCTTCCGTTCTAGGTAGGAACTGTCAATTGAATTCATATCTCTACAATTTTAAACTGTCTAAAATTCCCTTGAAACAGTTTTCTATTCAATTAAAATATCATAATAAAGCCGTAATTTTCAAAAAACTAAGTTATGGACTAAACTCATATATATATAACATGCCAAATCAGTTCTTGAATTCACATAATGATTTATACCGATCGAACTTCCTTAATAATACTTAATGAACTTCCTTCATTATAAACTTACCATAGCTCATCAGGAGGTTCTACTTTGTTCCTAATACAATGTATTTGACTAAGTTTTAAAGCACTTGTGTAAGTTTCTCAAAAAAATTACACTACCTATCAAAAAACATTAAGTACATGCCCAAATTGGTGAAAAAAAATATTTTAAAATATTTTGTCGTGTTAGTCATCTGTATTTATGAAGTTGTTGTTTTTTGTCGCTAGTGGAACAATAGCTGTTTGAATAAAATTATAGATGCACTAGAGAAGCAACATTGCAGTATTTCCAGAAAAAAATGCTGTATTACTGAAACACTAAAACCTGGTGAAACAATAGCTGTAACAAGTAAAACAATAGTCTACAGTACTGTATAGTCATAATTACTAAAAGGGATAGCGGTGGATTCAATGATACTAGTCTACTGCAGAGTGGGAGAGAAAGAAGAAATACATTGTCTCTGTGTAATTCATAGATTATTTGTATTTTTCATTGAAGTTACACATTTTTGAAGAAAAAATTCACAGATTGTAAGCAAGTTGTCAAAATGTAAAAAAGTAGTTCAATAGGCTAATTTATTGTCTACTGGTGAAACATTGCTGTAATATCGAAATAGTAATCATACTAATGAAATACCAGATCACTTAATGGACAGTGTTGTACTAATCACAGTATCTATGCTAATGGCAAACTTGCTAAACTGGTAAACCAAAGTGTATTACGAAAACTGTGTCATTATTGGTGAAAAAAAACGGTATATGTGCAATGTCTTATTTAAATATTTTTATATAGTTTAACTTTTTTTAAAGACATCTTGAAACTTTGTTTGTTTCAAAGTAAGAATATAATTAGTTGGTTAATTTGGTAATTATAGCTTTTTTTAAGATGAGAAATTACACATTGTTGCAAAAAATACGGTAATTTGTAGCATAAAATTGGCGTCTCGTTAGAAAGAAATGGTTCTATTTCAATAAAACAATTGTCAGTCGAAAACACATTTTTAGTCTAATACGAGAGACTAAAATTTTCAAGAAATTATTGGAAAATACGAAAGACATACTTACACGAAAAAAAAAACAATTTGTCTGTACACAAAACAAAAGCTATGAAGATTCAATTCATGTAAAAAAAACTTATCGCAATTACCCACAATAGAAGTATCGTTAAAAAAGTCTCTTCAATATTTATAAAAATTGGATCAATGTTGTTGGTCCACTTCATTTGATTACCACATTTAAGTCTTATAATTATAATTTTTCACAAAATGTATGCATCTTATACTTTATTAAAGGAAAACCGAATTTCGCGAAAATCTGTATTTATGAATAGGAATGTAACATCAAAAGCTAGTTTGTTTGAAAGCATGTGTCAGTAATCATGGAGGTGAGAGATTGTCCTGAACCCTAAAAAAAAACATATGTACTAGTGATAAAAAATAAATCTTCCAATGGAGCTATAGGTATATTATTTAAACTATATTTCCACTAATGAGGTTATAACTAAACCAGAAAAACTGAAGTTGTTGTACTGGTAGAACTATAGTGCAGTTAATCAAGTTGTCATTGTTCTGGTACAACTATTATTATTGAACTATTAAAACAATAACTTTACCAGAGAAATAAAAGATGTACTCTTAAAACTGTGTTAGTTAGGTTGTAGTTTAAATAATGACTCAACTGTGGCCATCTTAGTAAAATAAATTAATGAAACTGAAGTGGTGATCGTGAAATTTTGTTGTTAGAAGTTGAATTATCCAAACAATGGTGATTATATATTGAAACAATGTTATATTCATAGTGTATATATCGCTTCAAAAGTGATTAGATCTATTAACAACAAATAAAACTTTTAGACCCCTTCCTTAAAAAAAAACAAAAAAACCTTGGTGTCGAAAGTGAGCGAATATCCTGGTACCACTAACAACACAAAAACAAGTATCTAAAATCCATAACAATTCGCATATCAATAGGTTTAAGTCCACACCTTTAGATAAACGGGTATTTTGATGAGAAAAGTAGTGGGGGAAACAGAAATCAAAGCAATCCAGCGTGGTACGTATGTTTTCATAGACACTTCACCGTACGCGACACCTGCTTCTAAAATCACATTTAAACAAAAATAAATCATAAAATTAAAGTCCGTTTTATTTGAGTTGTGAAACTTGATACCTATATGTCGAATGGATTACTCTAATTCCAGTTCGTTCGAACATCCTTCATTGAAAGAATCGTAGATTTTTAAATGAACTTTGAATCTTGTGTACTTCATATCCTTGTTCATGACACGGTTACTGTTCTAAACATGAATGTCCAGCTTCATAGAAATTGTTTATACAGGGTGTTCGAAAAGTCACTGTGTAGTTTTGTAATCATATTGTATTCAGTCTATTTCAAGCGAGCAACTGATAGCGATGTTTAGAAACAAAATAAAAAGGATCCAGGTCTGTATTGATGCCAACGGGGGTCACTTTCAAAATTGTTTATAATTGTCATTCATATTTACCTCCTGTATTCTATATTGAAACATGTCTGTTAATAAATATATAAGTGCACAGAGACTTTCCGAACACCCTATATGTCAGTGATTTCTTTCAGATTATCATATAGTGTTTACTTTACAAATTATAACTTTGTTTTTTATCGTCTTGTATGTGGGTTTGGAGCCAGTTGCTGTCCTAAGTATACTGCTACCTTCTTTTTTCCATTTGCAAAAGTAGTGTGGCCACAGTGTGGTCACGAATATTTCTCTTAAGGAAAACCATTCATTCTCTCCTAGACAGAAATTCAACAGTAGTAATATTACACTATCAAATGGTAAAAAAATTCACAGTGAACCAAATATATAGGTGTTAAACATGAAGACATCGCTCTCATCTGTGAAGATATATTCTATTACATTTGAATAAAAAAATAGTTTTTATAAAATGCCATTTATCCTTCGTAGTAATAGTCCACAATTACATTAATTTTAGTTCTCAAATACATTAAAACTATTTGATAATTACCATATTTATTCCAATTAATATCACCAACGTTGTTCTCGTGCAGATGAATACTAGTGCCATCTTACATACATCAAAGATGCACTTTAACTTATGTGAACTTAGTGCAACTAAATATCGTGTATTATTACAGCAGTTCTACCTTTATTGCACATTTAAACTAATAATAAAGCACATCACCCACACTTTCATAGTAGCACAAGTCAGTAGTATGTTTCTTATTAGTGATGGAATACGCAAAAAATATATTTTAGCAAAGAAGAACATGCTTAAATTTGATATTTGCTTATTAGGAAATAGGACAGTGTGAAACAAAACCTACTGCAATATAATTATTAAACGATTTAATAGCAAAATTTTGGTACATTTTGAATTAACTAAAAAGTAGTTATGACTTTATAATGTTTCAATTTGTAAGTCTTATTGTACATTGCACTAGTTTTGAAAATAACTTTTTTCAATGCATTTTGTACGTTGTTTCAAATATGGTACGTTTGCGTATCAACAACTAAAAATCGGTATGTTCTATGCATTGAACAGGAAGTTTATTAAAATAACACAAGAATTTACCTCTTTCATGTAATGTATAGGATACTCTATTTCCTTCTGTAAGGGTTCCATGAAATGATAAACAGTGGCTCATATAGAATTTCATCGTTGTAATGTATGTTGTCTGGTAGTGAAAGCTGTTGTACTTAGAATTTTACGTAAGAAAAGCATATATTTAACAATAACCACTTCCAACTCTCAGGTAACTTTTGTCTAATCAATCAATGATATTCGACGGTTATTCTTGCAATGCACATAGTCCCAAACTACGGAGCGCGTTTTTTTTTGACAGTGATATTAAATTCTTAAGCCCTTGTATTTGGCATGGAACTACGGTCTCGTTGTACGTATTATTCTTCTGTCACATTAAACTTTAAAAGAAAAATTTGACCTGAAAGTAAAAATGCATTTAGTAGAAAGTTTCTAATAGTTGTACTGAAATATGGTATTAAACATTATAGCCTTCGGTGGTTCAAATGTAATCTTGATGGTTTATAACGCTAAAAATCGGCAGTCAATATCCACAGTAAGCACAGCACAGATAACCTCTTGTACAGCTTTGCGCTAAAAACATTGTTAAAATAAATGTGATTTTATAATTTATTGAAATGTTCTACTTTATTCAACTATTATTCTTCCGTCTTCGTGAGCGATCTTTCGTGTTGATCTCTAGAATTTGAAAGATCATGGTATCATTAATCAGGGTAGAAATGTTATTTACATTTTATACTCCTTTAGTCCTTATTAAAATATTTTACTGTACAGAAAATGTCTTTGATAAGAATTGCACATCCTCCAAATTTTTCATTCGTCATTTATTTTTAAGTTCATAAATCGCATTGTAATAGATAAATGAAGTTTTATCCAGAAAAAAAGGAATATTCACGCATTCATTTTAATATCATTCAAAAATAACCCTTGTGGCTCAATACACATCAGAAATTTGGGCTTTATGAAAGGAAATTAATCATTAAAAATAATTCAATTTTTTTATCTTAATTTGAGTAAACTTCAGTTCTCGAGGGAATACGTAAACGTAAGACACATATTATTAATTCATTTTGGTTAAATTTTAGTTTTTCTTAACTTAAGTTGGCAAGAAGCAGGATAGGCTAAAAAATATTAAATTAACTTTTCACCACCATTATAGCCAAAAGAAAATTTCAAAATTACTTTAATTAAACGATCTCATTCTTTAACGAAGATACAGGATACGATGGCGTTTTTTATTGTCCTCAAAAGAACAGAGAAAGAAAAGAGACTATTATACTTATTGAAGCACTCTCTATAGATTAGAATTAAATTTCTGAAGTGTATTGTTTCCTACAGGCAAAATAGTTTGTTTCTGTTTTTTTTTCTACTTTGAGCAAAAAAAATTCATGAATTCATTATACCTTCAGAGTTAGGTATCTCGATACATGCACGAGGTTAATATAGCGTGATCCCTTGGCATTAATAGAGTTTGGTCTTTGTTGTAATCCCTTTGTTAGTTTTTTTATTTTTATAAATAACAAAAGATGCACAGACGTCACTTGATTCTCAAGAAGGGTTTCAGTTTCATTTCTTGCTTACTGGGAGTAACTTTGTGACAGAATGATAAATGTGTCCAGTCCAGGCGAATTTAGATGTCATATTAGCCTTTCATTAATTTTTTAAATGTGACAGGAATTTCTTGAAGTTAATTGTTTAGGACTGAACGAGTCTTCGTCTTAAAATAGCTGTCACGGTTAACTAATGAACTATCTATAGCACACTCGTCCTGTGTTTACTGTGGGAAAATTTTCTAATATTTTATATTTGTGTACATCGAATTGTTTTTTACAACTTCAGTGTACTGTTTAAATGTTAAATTTTGTCTTTCTTACGATGTTTCGGATTCTCTATCATTAACTTCGATAATTTTTAAGTAGTTTATATCTTAGCATTTGTTTCTTTGTATGTTTGGAATTAAGCACAAAGCGACACAATGTGCTATCTGTGGTCTGCCTATCACGAATATCGAAACCTGGTTTCTAGCAGTGAGAATACGCAGACATAATGCCTGCCGCTAGAGGTATATTTTAGCAATCTTACGAGAAACGCTAAGGCCTAAAAAAATAAAAAATTGCATTATGGTTTGTTTGCTTTTCGCGCAAAGCTACTCAAGGGCTATCTGCGCTAGCCGTCCCTAATTTAGCAGTGTAAGACTAGAGGGAAGACAGCTAGTCATCACCAATCACCGCCAACTCTTGGGCTACTTTTTTACCAACGAATAGTGGGATTGACCGTAACATTATAACGTCCCCAAAGCTGAAAGGGCAAGCATATTTGGTGCAAACAGGATTCAAACCCGCGACCCTCAAATTACGAGTCGAGTGCCTTAACCATGTTGCCATGCCAGGCCTTCATTATAGCTTACATTTGCTGTTTAAGATAAAAAGTCTGAATATAAGTATAAAATAATATTTGTTTAAAAATTAAACTACAAAAACACGTTTTGAATATTTTCATAACAAAATATCTGTCCTGCTGGAAATTTAATAAAAATTCTGTTTAGATATGTGAATTTCTAATTTGCCACTGGCAATATATTAAAGACGCTGATGTTTAACAGATTGCTTCTGTTTTAATCACACGAACACAAAAACTCCATTTTTCCTCTTGTTGTTTACTTAGCTTTGTATTTATGGTTTTTACTTAACGATATTAACAATAAGTATTTTTTCATCTCATCATCATATTCATGAGTGGATATTTTAAGAATTTTATTAGACAAATAAAAATATTGTAATTCAATAACTACCTCACTCAGTTGGTTGCGCCATCTTATTTGTTTGAAAATTTTTTATATCTGTTGTCTTCGTGTATCGCTCACTTCTCATGCAGCACTTTAAATTGTTTCCACAAGTTAATTTAGAAACAGAAAATACATAATTTGTAAAAGAAATATAAAAACTTTTGCTTTTGAAATTTATGCTCGAATTAAATCTGACGTAAAGTTGTTTACGTGATTAAAGTTCAGGAAATTTGAATTGAAATAATATAAAAAAAGCACATTCTAGCGGATCTCAATTAAAATTACTCGAAATTGTGAATAATTTGAGCGTGCTGCAATTCTTCGTACCGTTAAAAGAAGAAAAATTATACTGATTTATATTATTAGCAACACTTTTATAGAAATAACGTAGTGTTATTATTGTAAATATTGTTGACAAATTACGTGCTAGCAATTTTTCAAACAAAATTTAAGACATTGATTATGTTGCTAAGAAATACCAATTATTATTAATTATACTCTTCATGATAAACAAGAACTTTCATTCTAGTATAAAACTTCTTACACTAAACAGGTAAGAAATAATATGCTATTGTCGTGTGTTAGAGATACTCAACGCGTTTGAGAAGGCGTTGTTGCACAAATCTTTTGTTATTGCATGTTGTAAACTTCGGACTTGCGGTATACAAAAAACGTTCACAAACTGTACCTAGTGTAATTCTAATCTAGCTTTAACAATTTTTATTTTTAAATGATATTTTGTGGTATTAACACATTGCTCTTGTTGACAGTACAATTAGTGATACATAATGGATTTTTTGCAGCAGTTACTTTATATTATACAAGCTTATAAGTTATGCAGAGGTATTTCTGTGGAGCTTACAAAGAGGTTTGTTTGTTTGTTTTTGGATTTCGCGCAAAGCTACACGAGGGCTTTTTGCGCTAGCCGTCCCTAATTAGAAGACTAAAGGGAAGGCAGCTATTCATCGCCACCCACCGCCAACTCTTAGGTTACTCTTTTGCCAACAAATAGTGGGATTGAAATTCACTTTATAACGCCCTTAAGGCTGAAAGGGCGAGCATGTTTGATTTAACGAAGATTCGAACCCGCGATCCTTGAGTAAATTCGAGCGTCTTAGTCACCTGGCTATAGCGGGCTCTTACAACGGGAACGGGGTTTCAATACTCTCGGTTAGCAGAGCACAGATAGCCCTTTGTGTAACTTTGTAATTCATTGCAAACAATCAAATTTTATACAACGCAAACAGTTGAAGCATAATTAATGAATAATTTATATTTGAACTTATTTTTATAGTGTTATATATTAAAGTTTGATAAACAATTTTCCCTTAACATTTTTACTTTAGTTTTGTTGAAAGTGACATCAGTGAGGTATAATAAACAATTATTACCTTTTAAAAATGACACTAGTGAAAGCTTAATGAGCAATTATTACATGATATTACTACTTTTATTCGGACAGACAAGAATAGTCCAAAAATTTGCAGTAGATGTTTTTGACTATATACCTTCCCCATTGGGTCAGATGTAAATTTACAAATTATAAAGCTAAACTCCAGCGTTTGATTCCTCGTGATCGTCAGAGCTCAAATAACCCATTATGAATATATGCGCTAAAACAAACAATCTTCGCACAGATGTCCATTGTGTAGTTTTCTGCAAATAATCTTAAAGTAACAACATTACTATTGGAAGCATAGGTTTCCTTTCCTATGTTTATTATTATTTCAAGCTAAGAGCGAAGGCAGAACATCTCGGGCGATATTACGTTGCTTTTATTGGCATCACCATTTATAAAGGTACAATGATCAAATCTTTTTGTTGTGAATTGCTATGGTTACGTTGACATTATCACTAGCGACAGCAAAGTTATAAATTCTTCTCATAAAATATTAAGTTGTTTGGTTGCTCGCGACACAACTGAAACTGTAAGGAACAGTACTTTTTTCCCTATACTATGAGCTCGGTTTTGTTGACACTGCCTCTAGTAAAAGCCTAATGAATAATGTACCACAAAACTTCACCAACTTAATCCACTTCACACCGAAACAGATAGTGTTGAAGCAGTGTGCCAATACCTATAACTACCCTATTACGTCTGTCGTATTCCAGCCAGCTCCATTGTCAATATATTATCAGACAACCTTCTTTACCTTCACCTAAAGGTTCTTGTAAATATTATAACTATTACTTTGCTTTTGTCCACATTCCACAAAGCATTAATTAACCTTAAAAGAAGACATAATACATAAGTCTTCTCTGATAGGTTTACTTTTTTTTCAGTAACATTGTCACTAGATAAGATATAATGAGACATTCTTACTGGAAATTATTATTTTGAATTGTAGACAGTGCTAGGAGATATTCCCTTACTGTTAGGGTCTTTATGTTTGACCTCCAGTGGCACAGCGGTATATCTGCAGACTCACACTGCTAAAAACTTAGTTTCTATGCCCATGGTGGAAAGAACACAAGTATCACATTGTGTAGCTTTGTGTTTTATTCTACACAATCAGTCAGTTGTTTTTATTCACAATGCAACTGATGAAGTCAAAATTATCAATTCTTAGCGAATACTATAAGTCATTTTTATAGTCTCTAATGATAGAACAATAAACATTTATTCCGGGATATTATTGATTTCATACTAGTCATAAAATACTTTACAATACCAGTTTTGTTATTTTTATTTAATTGTACACTTAACGTTTCGCTCTACAGCTTTTTCAGAAACGTTCCAATGAAAGCTTGTACTGTCAGTTACGGTTTGTGTTTCAATGGAACGATCCTGAAGAAACTGACAGTAAAACGCTGAGTGTCAAATTAAATAAAATATAAGAAACGTTAGTGTTATAAGGTCGTTTATTACAAGTATTAAAATGCCCTTTAAACATCATTATGCACAATAGAAATTAAATAATGACATTATTCACTTGTTGTAGTTGAGCATGTTCTTCCCAAGCAATGCTACCTTCAGTTCTTGACAGTATTACGAGTAAAATGATAATGAATATTTATTTTTGATCTTATTACTTAGTTTTCAATAACATTGATAGTAATGATGACTTAATAGACAATATTTTCCGGATGCCAGCGTTTCGTTCTGGTAACTATGCAAAAGTAAAGAAATAAGGAAAAATTATTCCTTGTCAAGTGTTTGTGTTTGCTTATAATAAATCCACATCGGGCTATCTATTGAGTCCACCGAGGGAAATCGAACCCTTGATTTTAGCGTTGTAAATCCGTAGACTTACCGCTGTACCAGCGGAGGACTCACAAGTTTTCACAACTTCATGGTAGCACAAATCCCACATTATAAAGTTGCTTCAACTTACGGTTTCATTCTTGGAAATTGTTAAGCCCAAAATATCAACACTCAGATATTCAATAAATGCTGTAGATTTGTTTTCTTTACATGTTATTTTTATTTCTCTTTATAAATTCATTTTGAAAAACAAAATGAATAATTAATATTAGCCTTAACTACATAACTACATCGATTAGTCATGATTTCACTTTTAGAACATTATTTTTTAACTGATACCACAAATTTGTATTTTACTTGTTATCGGGATCTTGGATTAGTTTTATTTCTCATTCAATTTCGCACAAAGTTACTAGAGAGAGATCTGCGCCAGACGTTCAAAATTCAGAAAGTTACATTTTTCATCTGGAACTCCTTAAGACTTTGTCCATTCGTTCTTACAACTTTTAAGATTATTTGCAAGAAAACTCTTGATAATTTTCTCAATTGATACTTCAAAAGTTTCGACGACTTTCAATCGACTGCTGATTTTAACTCCCTTTTTATATCATATAAATGTGCGAAACAAGGTGATATCAAAACTTTACAAATGACACTGTCTTCTGGTTTGTATAAGTTTTACGAAAGTTTTATTTGCAGTGAAACATTCTGTTGTTGTTAGATATACTAAACGTCCTTAGCACCATTTCGTAGATTTACGATTGTTTTTTATGCAATGTAATACAATGTGTTTGTTATTACTACTTTATTTTCATTTTATATTTTAGCTGTTTTAAAAGTTGTATGACCTTCGAACGATGTTACAACTTCATGGATCAAATTCAAGCCTTCTCAATCCACATTTAATGAGGCATGCTACCTGACGTGTAGTCATGTCTTGGTAATATATAATAAGTGAAAAATATTCTAATTATTATTAAAAAAAATATTTGCTTCATAAATGTTATCATGACATCGATACATAGATCTTAGAGCTCAAAAATACCATTACTGGTTTTACAAGAACGACTTTCATTCGTGAGTTGTTTTCAGCAAAATTTGTATTTTTTGTCAATAGACTGAAACTAATGACGTACAATGTCTAACTGGCTATCTATCTACTACTTTTTAAGCTCTTAATAATTAATAAAATATTCGTAAGAGAAAGATATCAAAATATAAATATATTCCTTAACACTCAAACATTCTTTTTTTCGTGTTTTCGTATTCCCTTTTACTTTATTTTTTACTTTGTAGGGATGGTTCGTAATATACATCGTTTTATGTTTTTTTGTGAAATACAATTTGGTAGTTGTACAAAGCACATCGAATACCCAAAAGATTTCGTTTCAAAATAAAAACAACAGATGCTTTGCTCTTTTTTTATTCTTTGTCAATAAATTCACGATTTTTGAAGTAACTCGTCATAAGTACTCAATGCTTTTATAGACCTTGTGCATGAGCTAAGGTTTCAGTAAACTAAATGTGGGCGTTCATACTGCACAAGAAACATTAAAATGAATAAGAAAGTGAGCAGAATTTAAATTTCTAATGAAAAATGTAGTCACTGCATTTGCAAAAGAAAAAACTTTTCAGGCATTATCTTTTAAAAGCATTTCAGCACACTTAATCTTTCTGTAACGTCTTTAAACCGTTATGCATTAAAAAGAACTACAAGAAAGCCGCGAATCTATATCTTTTTCTCATATTTTTGCCATTGAATTTTTATTTTGCGTATTGATTAGTTTATATTCTTAAAACTTTAAACCAAAACCTTTTAAACAACGCGTGTTTGTGTGTCTTTCTTATAGCAAAGCCACATAGGGCTATCTGCTCAGCCCACCGAGGGGAATCGAACCCCTCATTTTAGCGTTGTAAATCCGGAGACATACCGCTGTACTAGCGGGGGTCTTTAAACAACGAATCAAAATGCTTCTTTAAATACTTATTCCTGCACGCTTGGTGATAGGTTATCTAAGTTGTTTGAAAGATATTTTGTTCGATCATAAATAATTTAGTAAACTTTACATATAATAATTTCTCACGTTTGTTTGTTTGTTTTTAAATTTCGCACAAAGAGAGAAGGCAGCCAGTCATCACCACCCACCGCCAACTCTTGGGCTACTCTTTTACCATCGAATAGTGGGATCGCCCGTCACGGTATAACGCCCCCACGGCTGAAATGGCGAGCATGTTTAGCGCGACGGGGATGCGAACCCGCGACCCTCAGATTACGAGTTGCACGCCTTAACACGCTTGGCCATGCCGGGCCAATTTCTCACGCCTTTAAATATTTGTAAAAGATGTTATTGATTGTATCAATCTATAATATTTAGTTTGAGAAATGTTTGGTAAACGTCGTTGTTTGTTATTAAGCACAAAGCTACACAAAGGATTATCCGTGCTCTGTCAACCAAGGGTATCGAAACCCGGTTTCTAGCAGGGTTTGGGCTGTATGCATGCCGCTCTGCTACTGGAGGGGTATTTGGTAGAAATATACAAATAAATATTTTAGTATGTTAAGAAACATGTAACCAATACATATACTACTAAACAACTAAAAGAACAAATGCAATTATTTAACTTACTAAACAGCTTACAATTATCTAGAACGACGATAACCGCTAATAGGAAAGATGGTGGGTAATTGAAGGAATAAATACATGAGTTTTACTAATGAGAAGTAACTTATACTTACATCCCAAGTGAGTTTCGTAATTGAACCCGGGAAGCCAAGAGTTAGCTCATCTAATGAGTATTAAACACGATTCCCATTTAAAACGATCCTCGTATTTGATCCCTAGAGGCAGCAAGTGAGCATGTGTAATGTTCATTGAGTTCGACTCACATGTCTAGTGCGTTTTATATCTGATTCTTGGATGCCCAGAATTTATCAGTTAAGTATTACGCTTGACTTTAGTGTCTACTGAGTGCTTTAGATGCCCAAAATGAGTTCATATAATGTGTATTAAGCTCATCTCACAAGCATGATGAGCTTTCGTATTGTCTTATTTTCTCCCTCTAGTTGTCTCTAACGGTTTGATGAATATTAAATTCATCCTGCTCCCCCTGGTGATTTTCGTATTTCATTATAGGCCGTGCAAACTGAGCTTATTTAGCAAGTTTTAAATAAGGTTTTCATGGCTTGCCTTGTTACTTCTGTAGTCTTAATGTTTTTGTTGTTTTCTACATATACTTACGTACACCCGACATAGATAAGTTTACTTGACTATTTTGTATCTTAACTCGAAACAATAAAAAGTAGTAACTTAAACTAAATAACACAGCAGGAAAATACGTACTGCGCATTCGTCTTCTTTTCAATATCGTGATTATAACGATAACAACAACGATGAAGAGAACTGCAACTGCAGCAACGACAGCAGCAACAATAATAATGTTTTCATCTCCGAAATCAGGTACCCAGCCAGCAGTTCCTGAAATATATATGTAGATAGATATACTTCAAAATAGGTTTCAGTGATTTGGAAATAACAACCACTAAGTGTATAGGATATTTAAATCAGGTATCCAGCCAGCAGTTCGTGAAATCTATATGTAGATACATATACATAGGAACAGTAAAGACGAAAGGATGAGGACTAGTGTAAGAACGAGTAATTAAGAATAAAAGTAAAATTATACATTTTAGTTGTAATTTGAACCTAATTACAAAAGGATATATATTTAATATGTAAAATGTTCGTTTTGTAATCAAGCCACGCAACGGACTCTCTATGCTCAGTTCATCACGGGTATCGAAACCCAGTTCCTAACATTCTAAGTCCGAAGACATTCCGTTATGCCACTGAAAGGACGTGTAAAAAGGGAAATTCCATATATCTTGCTATTTCATAGTACAATATTAGCAAACAGATGTAGAAATGAAAATATCGCTTATAATTCACTGTACGTAAAAAAGAAGCAACTATAGCTCTATTCGAAAACAGTGGTTTAAATATATTAAGTTACATAATAACTAAATTATTTGAAAATATATTAGTATTAAAAAATGAATATAATTTAAAATATATATACCTCCACGATCGAAAATAGATTATGTGTAAACTTCAAATATAAGTTGGTTGTTGGGTTTTTTTCGAAATTAAAAGTTTAGTTTAGTTAGCAAAAATGTGAAATTGGCAATTTAATCGAAGAATAATTTTATTTAACCTGTAGGTTAAAAAAGAAGTTTTTGAAATGACTGTTCTATTGCAGAAAATATTCCGATGAAAATGTATTTTTTGCTCCACAAATGCCTAAGATTAATTATAAATTGTTTATATCGGTGCAAATTATGAAAAAAATGAAATTTAATATCTATATATATTTTAAATAAAAATTGTTATGTTTGATTAGAAAACATATAGTCTAATTATTGCAAATCTATAAGCCTTTACATTGCATTCTGAACAAAAATATAGTTTACTGCCTGAAGCTTAAGATTTAGTTTTGTTAGCACGATTCAATAAAAAGAGATGATTTTCAAAAAATAATAAAGAAAATTCTCAAATTCAGAAAGTTAATTTAAATTATACAAGAACATTATATGTAAGTATAAAAATGTTTGAGACAATAATTTGCTTTTTTTCATACTTATTAAATTCAGATGTAATGAAGCAGTTAAACTGATCTCTTCCACAATGCAGTTGGTATAGGATCGTATTAACAAAAGTGCCATCTATTTATTTATACGTTCACCATATATTACGCAAATTAAGTCTCGTACCAGTAATAAAAGTTTTCGATTTGGAATATAATACATCAGGTCTTAGGTTTCTGTCAGTGCTTAAGGAGATAAAGAACATAAAAATAAACCGAAGGTGAATGTTATTTTGTAGGCTTATAGTGATGTATATTATGGGTGGATAATGTATCAAGAACTTCAGTTTGCTTTTCCCTCATCCGGATATAGTGTTTAAATAATGTTTGTTATGCGCTTTTCTAAGACATGAATATTTCTCTGTCGCTATCTGTCGATTCCAAATCTATGGTGAATAGTAAATGAAATATATTCAAATAACTATATTTCTTAACAAGAACTGGTTACTTTTCAAAATACGATTTATTGTTAAAATATATAGCAACTATTTCGTTTTAGATGGATTATTAACCAATATATTCAGATCCATTGTCACTTCTACACATGTTTATAAAACTTAAGCTAGCTTGTATTAAACCTGAGAGTGTAAACAGCATGATCTGAAGTTACAGAATTGTTTTGTTTAAATATCGAATCAAAATTCAGCGAAACTTAATATACCTCTGAAAGACAACAAGTGAATAAATACCTTATATACTTAAACAAAAATTCTTCTTTCATTAGTTTTTTGGACTTTGCTTCGTATATGCATAACCTAAATTCGGTTCCCGATTTTCTTTAAACTTTAATGAGATAGGTTGTTTGGTTAAAATAATGTACATGTTAGAAATATGAATTTGATATCTCTATCTACTTAACAAAAAATATTTTTTTAAAACATGGAAGTGATTTCCTATAGCGTTAAGTTAACCAATGCGCCATTAGAATATAGCACTGGATTTCTACAGTTATTAATAAGACCTCTATCGTACTTACTTCTTGCATGCGTTTACAATATCTATCAACGAAATATACTTCCAGCATAAACGAAATATTATAACTTGAAAAGAACATTGAATTTAAACCATTTAGAAAAGTTATGTCGATAAAGCAAAAAATCGATCTCATTTTGGTTATTTACAATTTTTATAACACTCCATGTATTGCTGTTGGTTTCCCATGTTGTGTTATTTTTTAATTTTGTCAACAACTAACCATTTCATACTAATGTGGCATCCTTGTTCCGTTACCGTGTATATATATATATTCCTATGTATTTGTAAACTACTTGTACCCGATAATTATAAAATCTCTCAAAAGGTTGTACATTTCTTACTTATAACAAAGTTTTCTTTATTACCCATTTTAGCGTCTTAAGAGTTCCTTAACTAATCATCTTATGAATGCAGACTTATATCATTCTAAAATATCTAGAAACCATTGAAAGTTCATCAACAAACATATATGCTTTAATAAATATTATCACTTACCAATGAAACCTGTTACTTCAGTAGAACAAGGAACTGATTCGCCTATAGAGTTACTTGCTACACAGTAATACGTTCCAAAGTATTTTGAGGAAGCATCGCTTAATGTCAGTACACTTCTTGTTCCATGTGACACTGCTGATTCTTCAAATGTCTGATTATCCTTCAACCAAGTAAAGTTCACTAAAGGTGGATTGGCCTGCACCTCACATGTCAACGTTGTCCGCTCATTTTTGTTTTTCTTCTCGTACACAATGCACTCTGGTTTATCTATGAAATGTAGAAAGTGATTGATTTCGTTTATAACAACTCTTACCTAAACGACACGAATAAATAAGTAAAAAATGAGTTGTTTAATGAGAGTTTTGGATACTCTTTTACTGCAACCAATGTGAGGCCAAATAAGCGGGTGATGAGTTACAAACATACTACCTGAGGGCTGTTATATGATTGGTTTATGTCTACACTTTCAGGCGATACAGCAATATGAAATCGATAGCATTGACTGCTACCTGATTCAGTAAAATATAGCTTTAGGTGAGCTAGTTTTGTTTAGCATACATAACTATATACCAAATATTAATATCTATTATCAATAAAAGTGGAAATATTCAGAACAGCAAGTATCTTAACTAACATTTGGTAAAATATTTAAGATAAATGAATCAAACAAAACCCAAAAAGGTTCCGTCATGTATTTTTACATTAATACTGATAAGGTATATAGGAGCTAACACATTAATCGTCTATGTCAGCTATTCCAAATCTATCAAAAATTAACATTCTGTTGTTATTGTTGCTGTTTTCTTGTTTTACTGTAATAAATATTTTATAAAAAACATGATACAGTTTAAGGCATATATAATTCTTATCTGTATCATAGTGAGTGTATTTTGACCAGAGGGATTTGGTTTGGTTTGTTTTGAATTTCGCGCAAAGCTATACGAGGACTATCTGCGCTAGCCGTCCCTAATTTTGCTGTGTGAGACTAGAGGGAAGGCAGCTAGTCATCACCACCCACCGCCAACTATTAGAATACTCTTTTACCAACGAATAGTGGGATTGACTGTCACTTTATAACGTCCCCACGGCTGACAAGGCGAGCACATTTGGAGTTATAAGAATTCGAAGCCACGACCCTCAGATTACGAGTTCAGTGCTTTAACCTCCTGGCCATGCCAGGTCTTGACGAGAATGACTAATTATAAATTTGAATGAAAACAACCGTGCACGAATTATACATGTATAATGACAAAATGTACGCAACTAGCAATATTCTTAATTTATGGGTACCATAAAACACTTCAAAACAATGGAAATTAGGCTTATTTGAAGTTAGAGTTCATGAAAGCTGTAAATATATTTAGAGTTTACATTCATACCGCTAAGAAAAGTTTGTGGTAATCGAATTTCATGTAAAGAATTTCGTGAATAAATTATATTGAATCATTTGTGTTTAGAAAATAAATACACATCTCGGGATATCGTCGTGAATTCAATTTATGAAACTTTACTATATGAAATGCAATCATACAGAAATGCTTACCAGAAGCTTTATCTAATTTAACACTATACTTTATTTTCTACGATCTCATGCTGTTGAGTTTCATCTTACTCAGTAGTTCACAAATACCACTGGGCGTATAATGTTTTTTGTGAATTGAAAACTCCTCATCTCTTCAGATATCATCCATCATTCATATCTGCTTTATCCATACCATTATTATTATACTTTATAAACCCAATATATTCAAACACTATTATTTATGAATGTAATACACAAATAAATATATAATGTTAGATAAATATATCGAAATAAATATTTCCATTAAGTCGAAAATCGGACTTTTGTCTTACAGCCTTCTCTATATCTTTTTATTTTATTTTTTTAGCTTAGATGTAGCTCAGGTATCTACCACGAAACTTTATAAATACACACAAATAGGAAAAACTGTCTTTGCGTTATTATAGGAGATCTATAAACATTAATAATAAAGCCTGCTTCCAGAAACGAGCGTGGCTGATTTGAAAATAAGTCACGTTTCTGATTAACTACTTACACACAACATTGATGTGTATTTTAGCTGATTTTTGCCCCAGTCTGTTAGAAGCCACACATTCATAGAAGCCTGTGTTCTCTCGGGAAATACTGTTGTTAAAAGACAATTCTGATGTATAAGAAATAATTAAGTTGGAGAATTTCCAAATATACTCGCTAGGGGGCCAAGAGTTTGCGGTGCAATAAATCTTGTCTGGCAAGTCACCTTCCACAACTTCTAGATATGATCTGGACACAGTAATGTTCTCAGGAGGATCTGAAGAGAAGAAATATTATCCACTCAGCGTTTTCTTCATTTCATTCTTTAAAAACCAACACCAACAAATATTGAATACCTTAGAATTTCACGTCTGATCAATTTATTTCCACGTAATATAAATGCAAATGGTATTTGGTTATATGTATTTATTGGGACGTAAAGATAGAAAGAATAGGATGAAGGTAGCAATAAAATGAATATTATGTTATACATGAACTACAAATAACTGGTTCCTTGGTGACCATTTAAATTACAAACAAGATTTTAAATAATCATAAAAGGTTTTTTATGTACACTAAGAAACATTAATTTTCATATATACTATTTTATTATTATTACTTCACTTCAAAATATTTATCTTTTGGCGATTACTTTATCTCACACAACTACATAATCTTCAGCAAGTGAAAAACTAATCATAAAATTAAACTAATAAAAAGTGAGTTGCAGCACGTTTTAAAATAAAGAAATCGGTGTGCTCTTTTTCTGTGGGGTTAATTAAGTTTAGTTATTCCTTTGGCATACCAAATGTGATTAATATTTTAAAACCAGATTGGAAAAAACCTGAAAAACATGACTAAATGTATTCTTTGTTTTTTTCTATTTGAAGATTTCGAAACATCATTCAAAAGCTCAAGAATTCCGATGTATAGACCTATTCGAATTCTTTCAGCAAAATTCTGTAACAAGATATTATACGTCACAATCATTTTGGTTTTAGCAGTTATTTAATTATGTTTTTTATTATGAGCAAAAATGAAAATACACGGATTAAAGAAGTATTTACCTATCATCGTTAGCGTGTTCGTCAAAAATTAAAGACCCACGTATAATAAAGCAAGTCTAGAGAGAGCCTATTCATTAAATTTAAAGATAATTACCTCTGGAATTAGAAATTCCCCGCTGGTATCTTTCCATAGAATTTTGAATAGTTATTAGAATTTGGTGAAAAATAAATTATAAAGTTGCAAGTAAATGTGAAGATATAGAAGCCTCATGTGTATATATATATATATATATATATCAGAGGTAAAGCTTGATATTTTGTACTTACTTATCTATTTATTTCATAAATCAAATTTATGCACAGGAAAGCTATAATTAAGGACTAAGCTATTAGCCAACATAACGTTGAAAATGCTAAAATTACTTATGAGCTTCGAAAGTTTAGCTAAAGCTATCAGCTTTCGAAACCTTATAACTACTGTCAAATCTTAGTTAATAATTTCAATAAAATAACTAGTTTTACAGAATACATTTTTTTCTACCACTGGTCAGCTTATGCCAGTATAATTGACACGAAATGTAAAGCAAAACGTACAAACAGTCACCAATAATGATTACTATGTGGCGCTTTTCAACTGGTTAAAATCTTTAACTTGATTATTAGGAATCTTATTGCAAAAAAAAAAAAAGTAATAATGATAATTGCGTTTCACAATTTTACGTAAGTGGAAAAAAAATTACGATAACTGTAATTATCCTAAAGCAGATATATATTGCTTATACGGATAAATCTTCTGTAAATCACCTATTAAACTTCAGATAAAGACGTTTCTCCAAATAACATTTTATACCATTTATCACATTTTAAACACCAATTTTCCTTCTAAACAACAAAGGTAAAAAGTAATATTATCTTCTACAAGTCAACTTATACAGAAGAAGATAATAGCATACCTACTTTTTTTTATGAACGCAGTTTCATAGTTTTCTCTTTACAACGGACTATGAAATGCACCTTCTAAAAGTAGGTTTAACTTACATTGTACTTTAAAGAAGGTAGAAGTTGTAACTCCAGGTCCTGCGATATTTTTACTACTTCGACAAGTATATTCAGAGTTATCAGTTTTTCGGTTTAGAGCGCCACCTGGCCAAGCGTTAAAATTCCAGTGAAGTGTGCTAACTACAGACTTGAAACGATTTGTAAGCAAGTCTTCTGGGAGAACTCTCGTCTTCACGAAGAACCTATCAGAATCCATTATACTGTCCCCATCTCGAAGCCATTCTATCTCACACAAGGGATCACATTCGATTCTACACGATATACTTAGGCTACTGATATCTGAAGGCGCTCCATGGATGTGTGGAAAACCAACTACCAAAGAAGGTGGCGCTGAAAAAAAAAGAAATATTAATATTAATTAAGGAAAACTCCACCCCTATTTACAATAATGATAAACATACGCTTAAACGCTTATTTTTACTTTATTTCTTTACGAATCATCAAATGTTATCCACATAACATCATTATTGTTTAATACTTTCGCATATATAATTGTAGTGTTTTATATAAATCATAAAAACAAATTTCAAAATTAATTTGACAAAAGAATGAAATTATTTTTTAAAAAGTAAATGTACTCAGCTGGGTAAAGAGATCCTGTTTTTGAAAAAGAAAAACACAACCTACATGTAAATATTTAAAAAACAACTACAATTTCAGTGTTAATGAATAAATGCTATATGACGGAACAATAGAACGCATGTGGATCCGAAAATGTAGCTCAAACAAGTCTAGTACACTCTTAAAAAACGTTCCGGTGCTTAGTACTAATGAGTACTGGCAAAATGTCCCCCTTAATTCTACGATTACCTTTGTGAATACATTTAACAAAAGTAATTGAAAATTTGCTTTTATTAACCTATTCAGTGCCGTAGACGAGAAAACTCGTCCAAGCCGATCGATAACACAGTGTCACGGACGAGTTAATTCGTTCTCAATAATACCTAACTTCAACGCTAGATGTCAGCACCATGCATGCATTTGACCTACTAACAAATTGTTTCACTTTCGATCCAAAATGGCGTCACGTAAAAAGTTACAAAATGAAGAAGCATTAGAGTTGTGTTGTAGCAGCTGAAATATTTGGCAGTCAACAGGTTAAAAATATTTACGTTAAACGTTGCAAGTATGCATTAGAAAGGTGTTAAAATTAAATGTTTTTAACTACCGATAAAACTTTATAATTTACTAATCTTTACTTTTAACCTTCGAAATGAAAATTAACTGAACAGATTAATGTTCAGTAAAGAACGTACTAACTAATCAATTCACAAATACAATACAAGCATCTTTTACAGTTGGAAGATCACTAAATTATTATCGGGTCATCATAAGGTAAGCATTAAAGTTAATAGAGCAATTTGAATTAAATATAACGTTATAGACTCGTGGTTGTGAGTATAATGTTCGTAGGTGTGATTAAATTAGAATTTTACCGAAATGAATTGAATAAAATATAGATATAGAAAATGTTTTGAATATTAATTTGACGTTACCTTGATGACTTTATCAGCAGGGATTCATATGTTTTTCTTCTATTTATGGCTGATTCTCTTCGGATGATTTCGAAGTTGTTTTCAGTGGAAACAATTTTGATTTTTCTAATGAGATGTTCAAAAACGTGTGAAGTTTCTTTCAATTTATTTTAACTCTGGTGTTCCATTTTCTCCCGGTTTCTGATTAAACTTATTTGCAAGAGTTGTGTTTGATTTTGTATATAATTCCATTGCTTTTATTTTCAGTAGAGTAGTTATTAGTACTAAGAAATATGATTTTAATTCCTAACTTAAAGATAAGGTATTTCTGTCAATGCTGTGTCTCTTCAGAAGTTACTTTCATAATCCAGTTTGGTCTTCACTGATATGTTAGACTTGAGGAAATGTTGTGATGACAAACTTCAAATGGTTTTGAATTTATTAAGATTTGAATTTTTTGCTTGCTCGAAGTCTGTTTTTTAATAATATCAATTATTATTTTAAAACTTCTTCCTGGTAATTGTTTTTTAATAATTATTTCAGAAAGTCTTTGTAATTAATCGTCTCAATTGTTTGCAGAGTATATATTAAATGTTATTTGCATGGAATACAATTTAAAAGTTTCTAGTTTCTAATGTATGTAGGATGCAGATTATCAATCAAGGAATATTTCTGAATTTGTTGCCTTTATATGAATTTTTGGTCTCAAATCTTTATAGTTTTCTTATAATATGGATGTTTAAAATGTTTAGGGAGAAATTTCCATCGTTTTCAACTGTAAAATGAGTTATTGGATCTATGTCTTTGATGTGGTTTTCTTCGTCTACGTATCTCAACCAAAATAAGGGTTTGGAAATGGCTTTGTTTAATGCCTGTTTTTCCAGTTTAATTAAAAAGGAGTTTGCTAGTAACATTATTAGTTTTCCGCCCATATAGATGCCATTATTTTGATAATAAATAGTTATGAAGTTTGCCAATCACTTACCAAAACAGTATTTTGGCATTTTTCTAAATTTTTAATAATACAATGGAGGTTATGAAGTAGTTTTGCTAATTTGATGGAGTTTGAGATGGGGGGACAAGTTTTGTTTTATTTTGGATTAAGTATTAAATTATTTTTTACTCTGTCTTTTTCTTAATTTCACAGAGCATCTTTCAAGAAATTATTTTCTGGGTTCCGTTTTCGGCAGCATACACCTCTAGTAACTTGCAAAACCTTGAAAGGATAGTTATTGTTCTATTGGAAGTGAGAATTTGTTTGTTTATACAGTTCAGTTTGTTGGTAACTGGAATGTTCTTGAGTCTGTAAAAGATACTTTTATATATACATATGTGTGTCGGCGGTAGGTAGTTGGCGGGATGGCAAAGTCAAGGTCTTTTAGTTTTATGGTATGCAAACTGATTTTCGCTCAGTGGCATATCTGATAAGTTGATTACCTTAATTTTGTGAAGTTAGAAAAATAGCTTGCCATTTTATTGTTTTGCTGTTTCAAATTTTCTAACTTCTTGGTTATTTCTTGTTTAAGTTCCAAAATCTGTTTGCAAACATGTTACTAATAATGAATATTAACGATGTAAATCATTTGTTGAACAAATTCCTATTAGATCAGCTCAGTCTGTGATTTCACGTTGTTTAGGTTGTTTGATGTCTTGATATTTTTCACTGGCGTTGCATTTAAATAACTTGTTTTGAATAATGTTAAGTATTTGCGGAAATTCAAGTTTAAACTTGTTGTCTTTACTATCAATAGAAGCTTTCAGTTTTAAGGGTGTTGTCATGAGAGGTGTACCTCAGCAAATAGTTAAAAAATTATGAAAACGACCCACGAAGAAACACAAAATTCAGAAATTAAAGGCAAGAACCTCATTATTAACAAATACTCTACTGAAAATATAAACAATGGAGACATTTACCAAATCAAATGCAACTCTTGTAAGCACCTTTATATCGAAGATACCGGAAAAGAAATGAACATCAGTCGTAAAGACATCTGAAAGACCGATGTATTTGAACATCATAAAGAAACAAACATATTACCTTTGAAAACAAAGTCGAAATATTCCAAAAAGAACCAGACATTAACTAAAGAAAAATAATGGAAGCACTATTAATAAGGTTGTCAACATTAATGCTGAATAAATATTCAAGATCCACTTATTTAGAACAGTATTTTAACCAATTCATTAAAAATACCGTCATCAGGTAAGGCAGTAATACGTTTACAAAGTTACAACTATAAACTCCGAAGTTCGATTCCATATTGTCGATACAGTCGATAAACAATTCAAACAAACGTTAAAAAATAAATTTAATACCACCTATAAACTTGTCTTCACCAATACGTATTTGAAATGTTCTCTCAAAATATCCTACTTTATTACTGTTACTTTTGTCCCCCCATCCGAAGGTGGCACAGCGGGAGATCTGCGATACCCGTGGTTGTTAGAGCACAAATAGCCCTTTGTATAGCTTTGTGTTTAATTACAAACAAACAAACAAACTTTTACTTGTTTGTAATAATTAAAATCTGAATTTTTCATTCCAAATGTTTCTTATCAGCAATGTTTTATTAAACTCCTCTATCAAAATTGCTTGAAAATCGTTTTATTATATGTAAAAAGAATAAATTTAAAAGTTTGGAACCGCTTTTATTGAATTTGTTCGTTTTATGTACTAAAATTCAAGTACTACATCTTTTGGGAATAACATTTCTGCTTGAATAATAAGCAGAATAAACCTCAATGGTTTACACTGTGTCAAAATTTAAACGGTTTAATTAATTTTGTACTGCAGTGTGTCAGTTTTTTTTTACTTACAATTTTAAATACGTAAAATAAGACAGTTGCAAACATTTTACACTGAATAAGGTTTTTGATCCAGACAGCAAACGTGCATCTGGCACAGTATGATGTATTAGATGTTCACGGCAGTGTGATATATTCGAATAAATGTTTACACATTGATATGTAACGAACATTCCTCCTCAGTGATTTTAAAGTATAACAAAATTATATTTTCTTCCGTTTTTGTTATAGAGTACCACACATCTTGTGTGAATAAGCGTTCATCATGCAGAATTTAGTAGAAACAATACATTATATAGAAGGTCTCGTACATATGTTTTCTTTTGTCGTGCTTTTTGTTGTTTCTTTCAGCGATTCTCGTGTGTGTTTGAAGCGTTGTGTTTTAACTTCGTTGCTTGGTGCACAAAAACTCTAAAAACAGATTGGTATCTTCAGGATCAGACTTAGAGTTGGTCCAATATTAATTTCATTGTTGAATACTGTTATATATTTAAGTTTAGATATTCTCTATTTTATCTTTGTTGCACATATCTTGGCTGATTCCGAATATTCGCGCAAAGCTACACGAAAACTATCTGGGATAGCCTTCCCAAGTTTTGAACAGATGAACCAGAAGAAAGACAGCCATTAAACCACCACAACCACCCTCAACTCTAGGGTTTATCAACTGAACAGTGAGATCTTTACACCACTCTTAAAATACATCTATGAACACAGCGCTTTGCTTTTGTTTTGTATGAACTCGAGTTATAGATCCTCGGATCATCAGTCCAGAACTTTAATCACTAGGTTACGCCCAGCCTAATGTTGCATATTAATGAAAAAACATCATAAACTACGTGAATTTTAAGTGGTACATTTGAATATATTAGTGTCAGACATTTAACACAACTTTTAATAGATATTGCCATGATGCTCAATGATTTATAAGATAAATTGCTTAGAGTTTTATTAAATGATAAAACAAGCATAATTTATTTGAATCGTATGATATTAAACAATACGTTTTTGTGCGGAAAGTACTGAACAAAAACGATAACAATAATTTAAATATCTTTATCCTTAATATCTGTCATATAAATGTTGTTTCTTGTCAATAGTAGCAATAAAGCTAAGTTAATATGCTCTGAATTACGAAAAAATATACAAAAATGGCTTATGAAAATAAGCTGGGAGAAATTTATACAGATGATTCTGTTATATTACTATAACACTATTTATTTATTTATACGACTATTTATGTCACTGACTATTTGATGAAGCGAAGTTAATATTTGTTCAGCGCTCAGAATTTTCATATTGTGATGCAAGTTGTTCATTCCACATATCCTAACATATCCAAAGTATGAAATCATATAAATTTGACTTTACAGGACGGATGACAAACGTGAAAGTAAAGGTATTGTGGCTGGAGTTACTTTGTCACTATTAAGGCTAGTTTTATTGTACTTCGTATTTTTTTATCTCCCATAGTCGTTACGATAAGCATATCTAACTGACCGTAGCCTAATCTAGGGACATTGCTTATATCATCGTAATTACACACATTAAGGTATTGCCGAAGAAGGGAGATAGGGTCCTTCTAAGCTCTCAAAATTTTCAATAATTAATAAATAGTATAATACTTATTAACATATTTAATGACAAAGTTTTAATTGAAACAAATATTATCTATCAAATTTATTCAGAGACCTTTCACAAAATATGTATTGAACATACCTAAATACTGTGAGAAGTTCTCAATTCCTCCCCATAACTGCAACAATCCACCCCTCACTGGTACAGTGGCATGTATGCAGACTTACAATGCAAGAAACCGGATTTCGATACTCTTGGTGGGCAGAGCACAGATAGCCCTTTATGTAGCTTTGCGCTTAAGTTCAAACAGTGGCAACTATCAATATTCATTTTATTTTTAGTCAGCTAGAAACTGTAAATAGTTGTTTCCGGTACTGAACCTTGTATGTTGGAGCATATCGTAACAATTGAAAGGTAATTTCAAGTTGCCGTTTTTTCACTGTCTAGAAAATACATGAATTACCCTCCGTT
This sequence comes from Tachypleus tridentatus, assembly GCF_004210375.1. NCBI lineage: Eukaryota > Metazoa > Arthropoda > Merostomata > Xiphosura > Limulidae > Tachypleus > Tachypleus tridentatus. The sequence goes on along the minus strand of NC_134837.1, from coordinate 244,358,699 downwards.
ATAGCAAACATGAGTAAAAACAAGAGTACTTGATGTTACAACGTCTTTCTAGAAAGGTCTATTATCTTAAATATTTTAAACTTGCAACGTTTCGTAACCCTCTGAAAATAACTATTTAAAAAACATTAGCTACAACTACAGACAGTGTTCGGAAAATGTTCAGGAATTTGGTCTATGGGAGTGATTTAATGTATTGACGTTTATTTCGTACAAGTATTTCATTCTTTACTCTCTCGTAAAGAAAGAAATTTATGAAAAAAAAACTTCATTTTTAAGATTTCTTACCATTCATTGCAATCTTGTCTTGGAAGTAAGTTTCATAAATTATAAGTCCAATTGAATTTCGCGCAAAGCTACACGAGAGCTATCTGTGCTAGCCGTCCCTAATTTAGCAGTGTAAGAATAGAAAGAAGACAACTAGTCATCACCACCCACCGCCAACTCTTGGGGTACTCTTTTATCAACGAATAGTGGGATTGACCGTCACATTATAATGCCCCACGGCCAGAAGGGCGAGTATTTTTGGTGTGATGGGGATTCGAACCCGCGACCCTCGGATTACGAGCTGATCACCTTAACCACCTGGCCATGCCGGGTCTCACAGCGAGCGGAATGTATAGCTTTATGCTAAAACAGTGTGTTTTTAATTTTACTTTAAACACTTTCTTTATACCCCATATCTTCCAAGTATCATGTCACGGAATGTCTACGGTCTTACAACACTAGAAACCGGATTTCGATGCTTGTGATAAGCAGAGCACAAATGGCCCACTGTGTGGCTTTGTGTTTAAATCCAAACAAACAAAAGTTTTAATTTTTCTAATAAGTATAAACGTAAGCTCTTACGGAGAAATTTACATTGAATTAATCTAAAAATATAAGGACATAACACAATTGTAAAAGTTACTTTACTTTTCTTTCAAAATCAAAATACTCCCCAGTGGCTCAGCCGTATGTCTGCGGACTTACAATACTCAAAACCGTGTTTCAATACTCGTGGGTGATAGAGCACATATAGCCCATTGTGTAACTTTGTGTTTAAAAAACCGGGTTTCGATACCCGTGGGTGGTAGAGCACATATAGCCCATTGTGTAACTTTGTGTTTAATTGAAAACAAAAACACCATAATCAAAATATATTTGAAATTTGTGTACTTTTGAATAGTTACTCTCTGGATGTGGCGATCGGGTATCACTCGCTGTCATGGTTAGTAGGTCTATACGATCACTTAAGGCTAATTACACGGGCCTGCTGTTGTTTCATTGTCTTGAATTTTTTTTTACGTGTTCTACAGTAATTACAGCATGCTGAATCAAAAAATTGTATCCAATTTTCTCCGTCACGTACAGATTTTTCACAAAGCATCATATGTTCTTCTACATAAATAAATCATTTTCATAGAAAACGGGTGACAATTTGTTGTACTTAAAAAGTTGACAACCACTGGGTATAGATTTCTTTAGATCAATCGCGACGTGTCTTATGAATTGTTCTAGAACCAAAACATATCAAACGTAATAATAAAAGAAAATGTTTATTGGAGCAAACGAACAGCTATTTGATCTAAGTATTTTTTCTTCTTCTAGATTTGTAGGAAATAAAACTACGTGATAGAAAAAAATGAATATTATTTTCGAAATCTGTGTATCTAAATTATGGAAAATGCATTAACAACCAAAAAAACTTTTATGATGTCTAAATTCCCAGCCAAAACATTGGATAAAACTAGTTAATATTTAGTAAATATATATTCTTTTCAAAAGCTAGGAATTAGTAATCAAGGCTTAGACTTACGAGGAAACTGACACTAAAACAAAGTTCAGAAACGTTGTTTCAGCTATTCAGCTTCCGAATCAAACTAAGAAGAAAATAAAACAAGCAGTAAATCAAAAGACTTACACCATTTAGTATTTTTATGTGGATCAGATAATATTTCTATCACATATTTAGAACGGTAAAAGCCAAATTGATGACTCTTCATACCAAACATGCCATATGAAATACTACACAGCAGAACGTGCGAAGTCAATAACGAACATAGCCGAAAATTTGCTGGTTCATTTTCTTAGCATATATAAGGCGAAACATAGTAAGTTGACAATCAAATCTGGAATACCTTGGTCCAGAAGTTTAATTGTCAACATTAAGGTTAAGAAACGAAACCCTTCATTGGAACGAAATTAACACTAGTCTTCAGCTGAAGTTTGCGTTTTATGTTTCAGTTATAAGCATTATTGATTTAAAAACAAATTACACACAAGAAACTAACTTAATATAATCTTTAAAATTACTTATCAAGTTTAGTTTTCTTTTATTAACTCGTCTTTGCTCTGGCAATAAAGTTAACGGTGTAACTTTGTAATGAGAAAACACTAAAATAAAGACGACGTTAATTTGAAGGAAGATTAGATTCCAATGTTTTACACGTTAATATTATTTTTATAAAAGTTAATTTGATCCCATTACACTATTAAACGTATAAAAAATCAGGAAAAGTGGTCTATTTTCTTTTTTTGAGTAGCAGAACTTTAGTATAATGGAGAAAATGCAACTACAGTTACTAATCAGTGAGCTATTTGTTGGAATATTTTATTACAGGGCATTTCGGTGCCGTGGAAATCATGATTTCTCACCAATAAATGTAGGGCTTCATCATATAGTGAGTGTTAGTAATTTCTCAAAAAATTTAAACGTAAAATTATTTGTCTCTCTGTGGAATTCACTTCTTTGAAAAGGACGAACAATTACTTTTTTTTAGTTTCTTTACAACCAGTTAGTCGATAAAGAAAATCACCATTGAAAATGAGATGTCTAGATTTTCCAGGGTTTTAGTTTGTGGTTTAAATCAATCTCTGACAAAAAATGTTGAGATACTAAAATTTATTTTCCATTTTTTAAGGTTATTTTCTATGATAAGCTGCAAAGCGTCTCGAATTAAATAAATGAACGTTAATGCAACATTCGCTCTCCCATTTTAGTGGCCTGGCATGGCCTAGCGTGTTAAGGCGTGCGCTTCGTAATCTGAGGGTCGCGGGTTCGCGCCCGAGTCGCGCCAAACATGCTCGCCCTCCCAGCCGTATGGCGTTATAATGTGACGATCAATCCCACTTATCGTTGGTAAAAGAGTAGCCCCAGAGTTGGCGGTGGGTGGTGATGACTAGCTGTCTTCCCTCTAGTCTTACACTGCTAAATTAGGGACGGATAGATAGCCCTCGAGTAGCTTTGTGCGAAATTCCAAAGAAACAAGAAAACCAATTTTAGTGCACGAAATCTGGGTTGTTATGACAAATAGAACAACAACCCACACAGAAAGTATTTATTTCACGAAAACTGGCGGTATGTTACAATAAAATATTGGTTCAGTTTGTTGTCCCAGTGTTTTTCTTCAAAGTACGTATAATGAAAACCTCTCTTGAGATCTTAGAAAAACAAATATTTATTGTTATTATTTCAATCATAAATCCAAAAGAACACAGCTTGCTTTCACCATACGTTCGGATAAAGACATTATTACTTTTTTGAATGACACGATAAGCTATAACAAGAAGTGTTAAAATAATATTGTAAATAAAATGATTAATCTAAAATTATTTGGGAAAATATTTTCCACAAAAAATTACAGGAAAATTGCAAAAGAACATAATGTATTCTGACCACTATAAACCCAGATACACCTTAAATTTAGCCCCTCCCTTCAGTGGCTCAGCTATATGTCTGCAGACTTACAAAACTAAAACCGGATTTCGATACCCGTGGTGGGCACAGCACAGATAGCCCATTGTGTAGCTTTGTGCTTAATTCAAAACAACAACAACACCTTAAGTTGATTAAGAGTAATAACTTCTAGCCAAAATGCCCGTGTTAACATCGTAATGTAACGGATTTATTGTTAGAGGTTTATTTTGGTACCAGTGCTTATTTCAGAACAGTTTTCTTTTTTGCATGTGACGTATACTGTTGACTGAGTATTGCACAGGTCCCGCCCGCCTCTTCTCGAAATTTGTAGAAGATTCTTAAGAGTAACAATCAATAATACCTGTTTTACGAATCTTTGTTGAAACTTCTAGAAACTCCCTCGATTGCTTTATAAAATCGATGCCCCGGAAGAAAAAGAAAAAAATTGTGATTATTCGGTTGCAGTCAGTGTGCTATAGACCTCAGAAGTTGTAATTGGGATTCATGCCTATTAACTAAAAAACAACAGAATTTGACCATAAACGTTTATAGATTTTGAACATTACAAATTGTTCAACTTCAGTGAATTAGCTTCGGACGTTAGGAGTTCTTCAAGGGCATTAAATATCTTCACCGGAAAAAATCTGCCTATGAGCTAGATAGTTTAAGCGAGGTGTTTGTATGTTTTTAAATTTCACGCAAAGGTGCACGAGGGCTATCTGCCCCAGACGTGCCGTCACACCAAATATGCTCGTCCTTTCAGTCGTAGGGGCTTTATAACGTGACGATCAATCCCACTATTCGTTGGTTAAAGGGTTACTCAAGAGTTGGCGGTGGGTGGTAATGACTAGCTGCCTTCCCTCTAGTCTTACATTGCTAAATTAGGGATAGCTAATGCAGATAGCCCTCGCGTTGCTTTGCGCGAAATTCAAAAACAAGCAAAGAGAAATTGAAATTTATTTTCCTTTTTTATAACCTATATTTATGTGCGCTAGTAATAACTTAAATTTATTTAACTTATTTAACCCTCAAATTTAACTTTTTCAGGCATGATTAAAGTAATTTAACTCTGAGACCTTGAGCGGTGCTAAATACATCATTCGAATGAGTTTGACATTCTGAGTCCAAAACTGTAACTGTCAAATCGGTCAAGAGATGACAGAGCAATTTGAAAAGCCCAAAAACATTCTATGAGCCGCTATGTTGCGGCTAAAAACACACATAGAAATTAGAATGCAACCCCTGTACTTCCAATAATTTCGACGTTTGCAGCAACCAAACAAATCAAAAAAATGTGGATGTAGATAATAAAACGCTCTTCCTGTTTCAATTTTTAACCATGACCTTTGACCTAGTTTTCCCCAAAGTAAAAATAAGTAATATGTGCCGAACTTTTAACCTTTGTACTAAACATTGTCACAACCAAATGAAAATGTCTAGCGTTATACATTTCAAACCTACACAATAGGTAAGAATAAAAGGAAATAAAAAATAAATACTTTTGGAAAATTTTAAAACTATTTAATATTTTATACACCAAAAATATGTGCTAATACAAAGGCGTGTTATCAAAGATGCGAGCCATTAAGTCATTCAGTAACGCAGTTTCACTAAAGGCAGACTTGTGACTGGAAGGATATAAAAAGAACTGTCTGAAGAAATGTATTTATCGATCGAGATTGTTAAACGATGTAGAACCAAAAACATAACATTTCAAAGAAAGGTGCCTTCAATACTTCAAATGGAAGCGGGAAAACTCGACCAGCAGAGCGCTTAGGAAAACACACCCCATTCCATTTCAGAAAAATAGTCTTCATTAGCAAATTGAAGTTTACGATTACGAAAGAAAACTCTATGGTCCAAAGAAAGAACAAAGCCACTTGGGTAAAGTTAGGCATATTATCTGGTGCCGTTAGCAATATAATAATTTAGCTAATTTTTTGAAGATAATGAAGCCTCACAAGCTTCAAACCGTACCCGGAAATCAATGATGGTAAGAGAAATAAAAGTCATAGAATGTTTATTTGTTAAATCATGCACTAAATCTGCTCGAAGGCTATATGTGCTAGTTATCCGTGATAGAGTGAATGGAAGATAGCTGGTCGACAACTCTCACTGCCCACTCTACGACTACACTTTATCAACAAAAACTGAGATGGAAAAAGTAGGCATGCTTAGTGACGGGACTCGAATTTTCAACCCACAGGCTGCGAGTCGAACACTGTAACCACCAGATTATTCCTGGCCTAGAATCATGGCCCTTCATTTTGATCTATCAATCACCTTATACAGTATCATTGCACTTTCTTTAATTGCTTAAACATGGTTTTGGAAATCGACATGCATAAGATGAAGTCTCTTGTAAAATTTTGTCAAAATGCATATATAATATTTACCTCGCCATATATCCTGCGCAAAAGCGTCATACAATATAAATTACATGCTTAACAATATCTGTCATACCTATCAGTGTGAGTACTATCGAAAGTGGAGAAATTGGTTCTTAAATAAACACTGAGTTTGGAATATCGTTTTCATAAAATACGAATAACATCAGTGTTTATTATAAATTCATCGAATCGACCCTACTCTTTATTGCAAAAATTCTGAGTATTTCAAAATAAAACACTTATTCTTTATGAATGTGTTTAAACTTCACTGGCCAGTTTTCTGTGGGTTTTATTGTAATTAACTCTAAACCAGTTAATATATTTCTTCCAAAGATAGCCAAAGTACTTTTAAGTTAATTAATAAGACTAATTTTAGAACCGGATGGGTTAATTTTTTTCAGAAGCTTACCCGTTACTGTTAAATGAAGAAAACCGGTTGGTCCTTTTCCCACCTCATTAACTGCAGCACATGTATAATTCCCACGAGTGTCCAGACTGAGTGGACCTGTTGTACAATTTTGAAGAACGTTATGGATTAAGACACCATTGTGTTCCCAGCGAAACTGTGTAGCCAGTGGACTACCTAAATCTTCCACTAAGCACTCGAAGGTTACTGGATGCCCCTTAACAGCTGGAAAATTTAACTGTACAATTGTTGCAGGACCTGGAACATCTGTTAATAAAATACTTGTTTTATAATTTTATGTTTCAGCACAAAAAGAGAAACTGATAAATGTTTAATTATAGAATAATATGTGAAACACATTTTACCTTTACTGAAAGATTATGTCAATACTTCGTATTTATCAGGTGTCAAAAATTGAAATAAAGACTGATTGATCTTCAAAGAGAATATATATTTCTTAATTACTGGTTTGGAATTAATATGTAGTATGTATATATGAAACCAGTGGTAAAACGGTTTGAATACCCACATCACGTTTTCCTAATTTCTGTTATATCAGGTTAAGACTGATAGATGGCGTATCTCCACTGCAATGTGAGTCCTACTTCTCAGTCACCTCCAAAACCTAGGGTTCATTTCATATCCCCCATTATAACTAGGGATCCCTAGGGATCGTTTTAATTGGTGCAGCGTTTTTTTATTTTCTTGTTTCGGCTTGTTTTGTTCATAACAATATATATATATATACATACCTATAAAAAATAATACTCAAACAATAAAGCAAACCAAGTCATACATATAATTATGCATTTGTAATCTACTGAGCTACGAATTACATTTAAACCACCCTACTGTAGTAATACTTCAGATATTAAGAATATTTCATTTCTTTGTCTGTATTTTGTCTGTAAGTGTGAGTAACTTTTACACTTTCTGTAATTATTTCATTGACGTGAATTTCTATATATCGGATTATGTTTAAAACAGACGCGAACAAATTTTTCCATAAGTTTATCCTGAAGAAAATAGACATAGTCTGAGTCTTGTCTTCTTCTGTTGAGATCGAATACACTAATACTTAGAAGTGTGTAACTTATGAAAACACTTGACGTTCAATTTGAAAAGCCGTATACATGTTAATATTAATCATTCAATATTTGTTTGTTTATCGACATTCTTTTCACTAGGTACGATTGTTGTATGATCTGTGGTACGTGTTACTAAGGCTTATAAATGGTCTTTAGTGCTCACAATCATTAATAATATTAGACATGTTAATTAAAAATACATAATAGCAAAAGTTCTATTTTTTTCACGCTTTTCATCTGTTTAGTTAAATTAATAAATATTGATTAATTTATACTACCATGCATGACATCAGATACTTATTGTGAGTGTAAATATATAACGGAATTTAAGTTAGTATTCGTTTAAAAACAAAATTTCACCGAGAATAATAACACGCATATTCTAATCACTGAATCATCTCGTGTTACTCATCTGTGAAAAATAACTGTGTAAAAAAAGTTAAAAACAATTCTACAGTCTCTTGGTGATAACATATTAATTCTTAATGGGAGGAATGCTTGACTGCACTTACAGTTCACCTGCAACCTACGAGGTGGTGAGCGGTCGCTCCAACCAGCCACGTTTTTTGCTTCACATGAGTAATTTGCAGTTGATTCCCGTCTTATGTTCTGAAACTCAATATGATTCTCTGTGGTTTCATTGAAAAAAAAATCGTTCTTGTACCACCGAACCCGAAGAAGAGCCCGAGGGTTTCCTTGTACAGTTAAACACTTTGCTAATACAGTGCTGCCATCGTTTTCGTTGACAATAGCAGGGGAAACAGAAATGTCTACTACTGGTTGATCTAGAACAGAAATTAAAAAAAATAAATTTAAACATTGTAGAAGTATACAAAATATAATACATTTGGATTTTATTAAATAACTACATATTCCTTATTTTTCTATTTCCCACTATTTTGAAGATGTTAAAAACATCTTTATTTCGAATGTAAGGAATGGGCACAATTAACTTGCTTCTTGTTGTAAAACAAATAAAGAAGTTAATTATCTCCATGTTCGTATCTGTTTTTGGTTGATAACGTTAGCACTAACGCAATATGGCATCTCATAGTACCAATTAAAAGTATGACTCTTTGCCATAGGAATAATATGGCTACACTGGTGTTGTTGTTCTTGTCTCTGTTATGTAATATTTAATTGCACATAATTCATTATTAAGTTTCACAGTCTTATAAATCTATACAACCATTTCTTAGAATGCGTTTTGAAAGATTAAAGTTGATTATTTTTCAGTATATCTGTTTGTTAATGAAATTCTCATAGATGTAATTTTTAAAAACTTTTTCGTTTGGAATCTCCGGTTGAATCAAATCAATTAATTATATATATTTTTTTTACTTTTCCAATCAATTTTGGCCATGAAAATATATATTGTTTTGGAACACAAGGAATTTTTAAATCGAACGAGTTATTGCATTAAATCATTACAATCAAAACATGCGAGGTGAGGAGCCTTTTCTATAGCAGAAAGAAATATTCTTGTTATATTTCCAGAGGCTTTACCGATCAATGAAATGAAAATCTGTGTTCACGTTGAAAACGTGAAACAGAGAACTAGTCATCTACTGAAATGTAATTCACAACAGTTCTATATCAAATAGATAGTACTTATATTATTGTTGTTTAGAGCTTCGTGTAACTCCTCCAGAGAAAATTCAATTTTCTGGTAATATTTGCCTTATTTCTATTTTGAGCTGTCATAACAATCTACAATATATATTACTATTTGTATACAAGTAGACAATATATGATTATATGTTTTCCATAATTTTAGTTTATTTCTCTCTCTCTCTCTTCATTGAATTTCTATTAACAACAATGATTGATTGAATAACTAATGGAATAAACTAAGCATCATATTAAGAACGCTCGGTTGAATAACAAATTGAATAAACTAAGCATCATATCAAGAAAGCGATGCTTTATTTGGCTGTATATTAATTTTAATGGATATTATTTTTACCCGTATTTATGTAAAGAACTGTGGAGAAAATAGTTTCAAGAAAAAAGTATCAGTTTACTCGATTAAGTCTTCTATATCAATGGTCAGTTGTTTTATTTCATTCCACCACTTTAATATGATGTCGCCAGCATTTGAACCAGCTATTTGTTGGGTTTTTTTTTCTGCTTTTCTAAGGTAACCGCTTTTAGTCAATAACCGAACAAACATCTGTATGCTTTGATACGAAATTCTTCGTTTTTATTCACGGTAACCTACAAGTATATAAATATTATAGCACAGTTTAGCCAAACGTATCGTCGTTGTGTATTCTGTAATACATGCACTTACATAAAAGTCAGCCAATAATTCGTTTGAAAAGAAAAAAATATATAGTGCATAGAAAATTAAAGTAACCAATTTGTATATATTTCGCAAGATAATAGATTCGATTTGCCTTGAAGTCCATTTATAGTTTATATATACAGCTGTTATATATATGGTATCAATGCACAGTTCTCTACTTTGGTTGTGCGATTTTTCTCTGTTTTTTTTTGTTTATTTATTGTTAAACACAAATCTGCTCAACGGTCTACCTGTACTGAATCATAATGAGCACAGAAACTTCTTTTGTAGCGTTATAAACCTACAAACTTTCCGTTAATCCATTAGAGAACATTTTTTTATCTGCTTAAAATAATTTTCGACTATTTTAATGATATTGAAACAATTATAATTCTTCATAGACGGACTTTAAATGGTTATAATGTGTTTTATATACCTTAACTGTTTATGGATATGTGTATCACGTCAATCCATTTATTACGAGAACGTCGATCAAATTAGCAAACTTTGTACTTATCTGTATCAGGAAAGATTTGAATGAATGTATGATGAGTGGTATTCATACCATACAGTATACATTAAATATTTTAAACGCTCTGTGATTGATTTGTTTTAAAATTTTAAGTGTAGTTTATGAAGCACGTGATAAAAATGTAGAGGAACTGATAAAATGGTTCTGTTGTTGCTTGTTATCGAGCACTAAGCTACACAAAGGGCTATCTGTGCTCTGCTCACCACCGATATCGAAACCCGTTTTCAGCAATATAAGTCTGCGGACACATTTCTGCCCAGGTAAAACTGTTCTTATAATGATATTATACACCCTTGGGCAAATTAATTGAAACAAGACGGAAAATTACGATTTTTTCAATTTTTTGCATTTTATTTCTGATAATCCAAAAATTACTCACAAATGAATACATGATATGATAGTCTTTATTTTTCAGAAGATTATTAATCCGCTTTGGTATAGAGTCCACAAGTTGACTGTAATCTTTACTAAATTTTGGATCGCGGTATCACACCTCAATTATGGCCTCAATAAGCTTATCTTTCGTAGTACAGTCTTTTGCCCGAAGTCTTTCTTTACAAATCGCCCAAAGATTCTCAATAGGATTTAAGTCCGGAGAGTTTCCAGGCCAGTCCAGCACCTTTATTCGCGTTGTAGTCATAAAATTCTTCACAAGTTTCGATGTGTGGCACAGAGCTAGATCTTGCTGAAAAATGCCAGATCCAACTGGAAATCTCTTTTTCAATTCTAGAACGACTCTCTCTTCAAAACGTCGATGTACTGTGGTCTTCACATCATACCTTCTACGATATGTAAGCTTCCAATGCCATAGTAGCTGAAAAAGCCCCAAAACATCTTCTTTAAGGGATGTTTTACAAACTGATTGATGTGAGATTCTCAAAGTTTCTCACCTGGAGATCAGTGAACATGCAGACTTATTTGACCTGTACGAAGAAATGAGTCTCGTCACTGAATAACACCTTCCTCCATTGTTCTTGTGTCCAGTTCTTGTATTTCAGATCCCATTGATACCGTTTTCTCTTCACTGAGTTGGTAAGAAGTTGTTTTTTGGCTGGTTTCCTTGCCCTTCTAACGCAATTTCGAATGACGTAATATTCCTCAAAATTTCGTCATATATCCCAAAAATAGATCGACCGTACTGCAAAACACAGCTAATGACGTCGTCTCTATGAAAAAAATGACTATTAAAGGAAATCAGCGGGTCAAGCGAGCCTACATCGGCCGCCATGCTGAAAATATTGTAAAATGACCATTTGTTTCAATTAATTTGCACAAGGGTGTAAGTTTTGTGTTTTGAACATTATTCAGTCTTTATTAGTATCCAAAACATTACATATAAATGGTACTATCTGAAAAAATGCTCTACTCGACAATACACCGTGTTCGATAAAGATAACAATCAAATTTGCTATGTATACGTTATAATATTTTTTTCTTGTCGTACTTTGTTCTCCAGTCACGTAAAGATACGTTAGAGACTTATAACTTTAAATCTTCAGGATTGATCACCATAACAGACAAACGCAAATAGCCTTTTCTGCAACTAAAAACAAACAATCGTCATGACTAAAAATGTTAATACTTAATGATATCAACTATTATGAAATAAAACGCGAGTCAAAGAAAGACTCTGTTAAAATATTGTAATTTTACTAAAGTAAAAATACTAAATCTTCATCCTTCTCTTCTTGTTACAAACTTTCTTCTAAAACATCTTGCCAAATTATTTTCAGGTAAAAATATTATTGGCTTTTCCCGTACCTACGTAAATATAATAATACTGGCTTTCGTCTATTGCATGGCCATGTAACTACTTCGTTGGGTGTGTGTGGATGTACTTTCACAAAATTGGTAAGGAGGTTCAATAGGTTTATGCAGGGGTACATACAAATGTTCTGTTATGCGTTTTGCGTTTTAAAGTTTTTAAGTACGTTTTTGCATGTGTTTTTTTAACTACTACTTTGCCATCTGTAGATGGATTTAACTAAATTTGGTATGGCTGTTCATTAGATCCATGAGGAGATGCATACAAATTTTGCTCTTTGCTGATTTTAAGGGCTCTTGTGCACTTTTAGCACACCTTCGCCCACTCTAGGTACACCTTCACCAAAGTTGGTATGAAGTTTATTCGGTACATGCGGAGATACACACTAACTTGTGGTTTCACATTTTTTGTTTTGCAGTTTTTTTGGATGTTTTTGTATTTTTTACAATTACATATAAGGAAAGCAATTTTTTATGTCGTAAGATAACTTTCATTAATCTCGAATTTGCATAACTTCCGTTCAGGGAACGGGAACTCCAACTAGTGTTAAATACATTTGTTTGATATAACACATAAACTATAGTGTAGTGTTATTTACTCATATTACGTTTAATCGACAATATACATCTACAAACAATGTGCGTACTTGTGTCTTTCTGTTGCTTTAAGCTATTCACTTAAGCTCAACTAAGATATCTATCTTAAAACATCACTAAAAAAATCCTTATTTGTCTTCCTATATATATATAGGAAGTGATAAAAGCAATAGTACGACATATCAATAAATAAATTTAACAAACCATTACAATTTGATCCTGGTAAACAGGTTAGTAATATTTGCCCTTTAACCTTTTGACCCTCAAGCTTTTATTCTTCTACAGCAAAGATAACGAAGTGTCCCTTATTTATCATATAGTTATCATCTTTGTGATATTTATTATTCTTGATGTGTTAAATAGGAACTGTTAACTACCTTTAAATACGCGTTACTGTATGAAGATTTACCCTTAAATACATTACTTAAAACTGTAGTATTATCACGTAATACAAAAACTAAGCTTAGGAATGGTAACAAATGATAAGTATTAAAGATGAGTCGGTTTCTTCTGATAAAATACGTACACACAACAATAATTTCAATGTCCTTGCTTCGGGCTCCACGACCAATCTTATTGCTTAATCTGCATGAATACATGCCCGAATCACTGCGTGTCATATTTCGGATAACAAGAGCGGGATGACTTCGATTCGTTATTTGAAATCTATTTTCGTTATCCGTCGACAGCTGCACGCCTTCCTTGAACCAAATTACATCGTACACTTCAACCGGATTGGCATCAAAAGTACACATAACAGTGGCGTCTTCAGATTCTCTAATAGTTATTCCCGACTGTGGTTGCATCTGTACAACTGGGGGGTCTTTTAAATGAGAAAAAGATTAAGATAGAGTTAGAAATTCAGACACTAAAATGATTTACTTACTCAGGAATAGAGTTTTTACAGTTATAAATTAGATTATCGGTCATTTAAATATATATACAAAAACTATTCCTGCTATTATCTTTTAATAAATTAGGTATTTTTTTAAAAAATCACTGATAATTAACTTATATATACATACCTTAATAATCTAACATTGAACGATTTTTTAATGACTTACCTCTTTATTCAGGAAAGTGCCAAACATTTAATTTCTACTAAGAATAACTTACTCACACATAACTTCTAAGCCAATGGACTTTAACAAAGGCGGGTCTCCGTTTTTCTCCAATACTGGGTTGGATCCTTTGCAGTAAAATACCCCTTTATTGTCATACCGAGATACAATTATTTCAAGATTACTAACAGTGTTAAAACTTCCAGTACTACCAGGCTTAATGTCAGCTTGAGGTTGTGGCACAATAGTCTCAGAACGATTATACCAGGTGGCGTTGGCTGCAGGCTTAGCGCCCACTATCGTACAACTAAGTGTAACTCTATCCCCTTCTATCAGAGGCTCTAAGGGTCCTTCAACTATCATGGAAGATGGTTTTACTAAAAAATGAATTTAAAATATAGCTGATGAAACCATTCATTTACCATTACACATGTATGTACATATATTTCAAAACGTTCTTTTAATGATACTTTACAGAATTTTAGATATCGACTCTTAAAGTTTAACACGTGTGAATAATATGTATTTAATAGCTAGTATTTCCTCCGTCTTCATTTGTATCATAAAATCTATTCTATTTGCCAAATAAAATTCAAATGGCTTATGAAGCATCCTACAAATTCATCAAAGATCCTTAACTTACAAATTTCAAATGAAAACGAAATTTATTATAAGTTGGAAACACAACAAACTTGGTTTTCTCAACTGATAATAATCTTCAGAATCAAACAACCGCACCACAGAAAAGTATTAATTATATTCCTAGTAATTCATTATAAAACTGAAATCAGAAAATATTCATATAATATCAATTATGGCAATGCTCCAAATGAAAACTAAAATATTTATACATATATGCACCACATTATATTAATAAAGATAATGATTTGGTTTTACTTTTACCCAAGTTATTTCAAACGTTTTATCACTATCATTCTTGTTCTGGTTGTACAAAAATATTTTTGTTTTATGTTGGTCAAATTTGTAAGAAGTAATTCTTTTCAAATATGTGTTTCTTTCTATTCTAGATATTGTTTTGTTTAAATTGAAGTTCTTAGTGAAGCGGCAAGTTAATAAATAACTTGTATCTACCTTATTTTTCAGAAGAAAGTATCCGAAGATAATGAGCAACCGTAATTTGTAGGCAACACTAATAATGTCCTTTCTGGGACAGAATGTTATACCGATGCATGAACATTTATTGCATTTTTTACTAAATAACACGAATATTAATTACTACAAATGAGTAAAACAACCTCAGAAATGTCAGTCATGGCCTTAATAGCTTCTTCATAGTCATTAGCTTTATCAAGTAAATATTAGTGAATTATTATTAATTCTAAAATTTGTCACTGATGACTTTTAATGAGCTAAATTTTGAATGATTTTATTGCTACATGTATCGTTACTTATGTACTATACTTATTTATCTACATCAAATCAACGTTGTTGATTATAATAATATAGATTATTTTCCTCACCATGCAAATCTATGTCAATCCAACTAATTAAAAAGTTTTCTATGGCTTTGTTTTTAACTTGGCAGCTAAGCCTCGCCCCAAGGTCGTTTCTTGAAAGCACAATTCGAACGGTTGAAGTAACATTAGCTGGTCCAAACTTGTCATCTTGTACAATCGTTTCTCCTAGAAGAAAGTTACCATTCTTCAACCACGATACTTCAGGTAAGGGTTTTCCTCCGAAAGTTACACACTCAAAGGAAAAAGAGGCTCCTTCGTAAACAGGCCCGATAACTGTAGATGTTTCTAATTCTTTTCCGTCCTTTTTGATTACAGGTTGACTTGGCTTAGCTTAGAAAAATCAAATTTAGGAGTTAGTGCGTAAGAGAAACATCAATATATCAAGAAACGTCATGAAAATGGAAAGAAACAACAAAAATTATCTGTATTTGATAAACTTTTAAACCATTTTCTTTTTTTATAAATTTCAGAACAAAAATGTAATAAAAATCTACATGTATGGCTGTTTGATATTTTTTAATCAATAAAAAGAAAAGTTATGTACATGTTACCTTGATGTGTTTTGAATATAAAAAAATGTTTCTACACTATTGTTTGAAAGATACATTGGTTGTGGGAAAAACTTGTGTCAGAGACGAAAAAAATATCGGTCAAAAGAAGATAGAGGTAAGAAAAAATATACTTGAGAAGAATTTGCTCAGAACAAAGGAATTCTAGCGGAAATATTTGTATTCGAAGCTTCTTCTACTATTTTGCATTGTCAAAAGTACGCTTTTTATTTTCACAAATGAAATCGAAAACATATATATCACAATATGGTAAGACATTTCTTTAGTCTTATCTGACAAATTTTTAGCCTATTTGGACACGGGCATTATAAAACTACTCATGTAATTTTGTCATCAACTTTTTCAACACAAAAATAAAAAATCAAATAATCCCTTTTTTGGACATAAAAATACTTTATTATTTGCAAGTGGATTAAATGTGAAATGGTTTGAATAGCGTTAACTACATCAAAATGATAATTTATATCGACAAAATGTAAATAAATTACTTTTGTTTTGGATCTTGTTTAATCTAAAAATTCTCATTATAAAATTTTCCAATCATTACTGAAATGAATATTGACATAAGATTCTCTTTTCTTATCTTATCAGTATTTTTGCATTACTTGAACAGAATTATTATAATGCACCATCTAATAATTTGTCTAAACCAATAAACATGTTAAACATAAGATTACCGTGAAAAATTCATTGTTTAAAATTCTGTCAGTTGAATCATTTATCTGATGAAAATAATCCGTGATGATGAGAAAACACACTTGTAGAAAAAAATATATGTAAAAACGGCTGGTACAGGTAGAGAATGTTCTATATAGAGGAGGTTCACAAAGAAAGATAGGATTACTGACCGGTGGCTGACCACATGTTTGAAGGCAGTTGTGTAATTGAGTGTAGGAATGTAGAGGACGTTCTTAGTTGTTGGATTATATTTATTAATATAGGTATAAAGGTGTTCTTTTGAATTAGTTTATTTATTGAAAAACCAGGCACAAAACTGAGGTCTATACTATGTAAAAACTACACTGATAAACACCACACCAACATTATTTATAAAATAAAATGTGATAACTACCACGACTTCTATATGGAAGAAACAAGTACAAAAATGAAAACCAGATTCAAAGGACACAAAAAGTCACTTTCACACATTTTGGAACACTACAAAATCAAATAAACACAACATAACCATATAAAACACTCATATACTAAATAAAGAAACGAACGTTATCAAACGCAAAATTAAAGAAGCCTTACTTGTAGAACAACTCAAGCCCAAATTAAACCAATACAAAGGAACACCTTTATACCTATATTAATAAATATAATCAAACATCTAAGCACGCCCTCTACATTCCTACACTCAATTACACAACCGCCTTCAAACATGTGGTCAGATACCGGTCAGCAATCCTTTCTTTCTTTGTGAACCTGGCTATGACCGAAGAAGGTCGAAACGTTGTTCGCTCCTTTACATAGTGCTTTCTCTATCCATACCGGCCCTTTTTACATATATATTTTACATATATATTTGGGCCTGGCATGGCCTAGCGCGTTAAGGCGTGCGCTTCGTAATCTGCGGGTTCGCGCCCGAGTCGCGCCAAACATGCTCGCCCTCCCAGCCGTGTGGGCGTTATAATGTTACGGTCAATCCCACTTTTCGTTGATAAAACAGTAGCCCAAGAGTTGGCGGTGGGTGGTGATGACTAGCTGCCTTCCCTCTAGTCTTACACTGCTAAATTAGGGACTGCTAGCACAGATAGCCCTCGAGTAGCTTTGTGCGAAATTCCAAAACAAACATATATATTTATCTGGTGAAAAACTCCAAGTTGCAGTTTGACATTTGTGACTGCGCGACAAACATGTGCAGGATTCTGTTGAATTATATAACAAGTATTAACCCATTTGCTATTATAGAGGACCCTAAAAGACAAATGAGATAGCACATGTGCTATATTTTATTTTACTATGATATATAACCATATGAAAATGTTTATTCCGTCATCTGGTGATTGCTATTTTGCATAATAATTTGTATCCTGTGTTCCGGACTCTCTCTTTACGTAGTCTTCTTGTTTCTATCTAAATATTTTGTTCTATATGAAATCTTAAACAGAATGTATATATATATTGTTAAAGAAATGTGAAACTTCAAGCACAGCTAAGTTAGAGTTGTGTAGAGCACTTCGTGACAATCCCATGGGTTTCGTTGAAACACACTTACCCCAATGTAGAGACCAGCTGCCTCGAAAGAGATAGAAAAGCGTTGCTTTACTGATGTTACTGGTGATCTTCTGGCTGTATACTGCCTTATTGATTCCCCATATGTTACTTTTCCTAGCCATACTATATGGTACCTTGTTTCCCAGAAAAGTAGTCACAGTCAATTCTATTTCAATGTCTATGAATACCTTGCATCCCTGCCACTTTAACCTTACTAGTGCACAGATGGTCGATATCAAGCCAAAAATAGTTTTCGCTGGATTTGACGAAAGGGTTTCTCCTGCAAGTCTGTAGCTTCTTCGTTGACTTTTACTACTGCATAGTCTATCACCTTCATATACTTGATGCTTTTTTTACCAAGCAGTTGATTTGCTTTCTCTAATACATCTGGGGATTAGCCACTCTGAATTTTACATGGTAACGCCTGTGAGTGAGTTGGAAATATTATTTTTATGGCACTGTCAATAAGAAGTTTATTGCTTTCAGCAATCCAGAAGAGAGTTTACTTTATGGCTTCCAGTTCGATACTTGTGCTGGGTATAAGAAGAGTGAATGCGCCATCACCCTATGAAGAATGCTCTTGCACCAAGAGATTCTGAATGCCCAATAAGTTCTCTCTTGTTAATTTTGGTGTAGAAACCAGCTTTAACTATGATGATACGTAACTGATTCACACTCCTCACCTATTTTCTACATTTTATATCTTGGCTGTTTTACATAGATTCTTCTAGCACCAGATATTCATTACACTTGACGAAATTTGAATATTTTTGAAAACAAGTTATCTGATGTTTAACTGCGTAGCCGCTGTCCATCTATTATTGTTTTATAAGATCTCTTTTTAGATAGTTTCCTACTTGATTGATATTTATGAGGTCATTGTGGAACTAAAATTTCCCAATTGGAAAAGGCAGTTCCACTTTAAATTGCAAAGCTTAATTAATAATTTTAATTTGAGCAATTTTGGTATTCTGCAATATTACTGAAACCTATAAGGCGTAATAGGGCTTCGATGGAGGTACTTCGAGTATATTCTGTTACGAATCTTTTAAACGTGTTTTATATCTTTTCAGTCTTATCTATTTCAGTGGCATTCATACTTATCTTTGGTCGCGCATAATCCACGATGAAACAGATAATACTTCGGTAGAACATAAGCAGGTGATATTCTTTATTCCTATTTCATGCTGCAATTTTTAACGCATTAATATCTTTAGTATCCCCAGGTATCGTGGTATTAATAGAGCTCTTGAAATTAAGTTGTATTTCAAAGGTTATCCCAAGAACTTCTGTGTTTCTTCCAGATGGATAGCAGTGCCAGCAAAGACGACGATGGTTTTTCTTCATCAGCATCTCTCTTGTGTACAGAACTTGGTTGAGGTTTTGAGAAAAATTACAACCATTCCTACAGAGTGATAATTGCATCTTCAGTTTAGGTTTAGCTTTTCTAGAGGTTCTGTTTCTCAGTAGAATACTGGTTTTAGGTCAGAATATGGTAAAGATGTCAGTTCATATTTAAGGAATACAACGTTTTACCTCCCGAAATTGAGACTCCAACATTAACCTGAACAGTTTGGCTTCTGTAAGCATTTTAAAGGTGAATATTTTTACACGAACGTATCTTGATCCTTACCGCTTGTCACTTTGATATTGGTTAATATGACTATCCACGAAGACTTTGCCTTGCTCTCCGTCTCTTCATAGTAAAGCAGTAGTATAAATGTGAATGACTGACAATTCCATGCGTTTGTCGAGCCAAAATCTTGTACAATTACCAAAATGAAGCGGTTGTCAGACTGGCATTGCTGTATAGTTTATTCTATTTCATGTCACATGCTTTGAAAGCAGATCACGTGAAGAGTGTGCAGGTAATTGCAAGTGTAATCCTTGTTCTCTTCAGCTAGACCATGCACCAAACCCAGGCTGGACTTGAATGAATGTATCCAGGCATTATCAGTGCCATCAATTTGAAATGTACTTTTCCCCTAAGTTTTCATTTGATTTTGTTCGCTGGATGAGAGATTTTTGTGGATGTCAGTGCTGCTGCTATAATGCTTGACATCGTTTTATGTGCGTCTAGATTATTTTGCACTACTTTGTTTGTCATCGTTTGCGTACATATCACACGTGTAGTAATCAAGACTGGATACTGTAACCCCTATCCCAATGTAGATCTGACACTTAAGACGACGTTAGCAAAATCGAGGTGTATACAAAAACCTCTGTCACTTTGGCACTCTGCAATTACTGTTGGCTTGCAAAATTTTGGAGGCAGAATATAAACCTTTGACATTAATGTTTTCACCTGCATCCAAGTGGGATGTCTTGTATTGAAATATCCTGTCACTAAATACATAGAGGTGTTGTCAGGCACGTCAGGCTGAAACCTCCAATTTTTAGCACTATGTGTTACTTTAGCTTTTACCTTCACATTGATGGCTCGAATCTGCATGTGTAGCTATGGGTAACATATGTAAATAGTTTGTAGTTTGCAGTGGTGGTCGTTCCACTGAAAATTGTCATAACGTTGCTATTCTGCCCAACTGTGATGATCACCCTATCCTCTAAGTCAGCATGTAGTGTAAAGTTTAACCCAATTAAAATGAAATACTCAGAGTTCTAAAGTATATTCTCTTGAGAGCGTACAACATTTTCATAGGGCTTTTCAGGGCAATTTCTGGTTATCCTGATCATTTTAGCGTTACAGTAATCTATCAAATTTCAAGACCAGTGGAGCTTAATGCACTTTTTACAATTTTTTACATGTTCGACGTTTAAGTATCGGTTTTTCTGCTGCTATATTTTTACAATAGATATCGTATTTCAGGTGGTCTGTGAGCAGAACCACAACTTCCCTTATTCGATAATATTGCTCTCCTACGGTTTAAATGTGAATACTAGCATTTAATAAATACATTATTCTATATTTACTATGATTAACATGGCAATAATCAAAGTAAAAAGTCGCTCTTTCGTCCTCTGAATTTTGTTGTTCCCAAAGATTGTTGATTTATACATAAATTACACTGCACAACAAAGTTTTTGGTTCTTGAACACTGTTAGGTGTTCCTTATAGATTTTTGGTTGCTGATCACGAAAATCACATCCACATTTGCCCATCACGTATCGTTTCATCAAAATCTTCGGTTTTCACTAGGACATTGCTACAATGGAAAAACGATATCAGGGCAACTGGAATCCGTTAATGCTTGCTGACTACTGTCGGACACTGCAACGTGATGCACCGGACATTGAATACAAACGAAAATCAGAATCAAAACACTTTTAATTATGTTGAACTTAATAGCGTATTAGAAACATAAACGTAATTAAATACGTTATTGCCGGTAAACAGTTAACTGTCTATTTCTCAGAGTTCTTACGTGATGAAGCAAAACCAAACTACATCTGTGCATACCCACCAGGTACCTGTCACTATCAGCAAAAACTTTTCAGAAAGCAAAACTTTTCAATCAAATTGTTATGCAGTGTTATATTAAGAAGATTTCGATGCTCCAAAAGGATGAAAACAAGTAAGTATTATTATCTAAATGTCTATCAGATATTTTTATTATTACTATGTTTATTGAAAACGACACATTAAACCGTTACTAGTGTGATATTTAAACATGTCATCCCGATAACGCTCTTTCTAGAATGTGTAGATTTCTTTTTGCCAGGCCAATACTGTTTCACGATATTATCAATTTGTTAAGCTTTTCTAACACTACATATTGAGTTTCATGTGTTGAAATGGAATATTCATTACCGAAAGACGTTACTTCCCTACAGGCGTATATAAATATCTTTCAAAACATGATGATAAGTAAATAAATTTGGTATTAATTTATTTTGAAAACACCAACACTATGGTAATTAGCAAAATCAATTTAACCGATTTTTTTTTTTTCTTTTCACCAATTCAATTTTCAAAATTTGAATACATAAATTATAGGAGATGCAAGCTCACACACACATGTGAACGTACCATAAGCAGTTACTTATATTTATTTATTCACAATTTCGGAATGAAAATATACTAATTTATTCAGTAAGAATCAAATGCTTATATAACATATACTGTTTATTTGAACTATTTTATGGTGTTTAATTTACAAATGTTTTATAAGAAAATATGTTTTAAATTGATTAACAATGTTATAAGTGCAAAACAATTCATGTTTGTTATACAGCAACTGTTAAATCCGATTACATTTTAATTGGTAGCTTAGTAAATTGTATAATACAAAACTCACACAAAAATTACACGTATATAAGTTACAGTCATGTGAAAAAAGTTAGGACACCTATGAAAGCTTGTGTATTTTTGTAACATTTTTGGATATATAGATATTTAATCTCAATTTTAACAATACTGAGAGATTATAGGAATATAACTAAACAATTAAAACTAAAGAAAAGACTTTTCGAGATCTTCTGTAAATGTAATTCTACAAGAATGGATATTCTAACTGAGGAAAAAGTCAGGACACCCTCACATTTATTCCCATTTAAAATGGCTCAACTCACACACAGCTGTATCACACCAGGTACATATGATTTTAAGATCGATACTCAGCATTTTGAATGAGGCTTGCCCTATTTAAACGTCAGACATTTAGTTTGGTGTGCTCCTGACTGTTGAAGTGAGAGTGAGCACCATGGTGAGAGCAAAAGAGCTGTCTGAGGCCTTCAGAAAGAATATTGTAGCAGCTTATGAGTCTGGTAAGGGATTTAAAAAGATCCCAAAAGATTTTGAAATCAGCCATTCCATTCTCAGGAAAATAGTCAACAAGTGGAGGGCTTTCAAACAACTGCCAACATGCCTAGGTATGGTCGTCCAAGTAAATTCACTCCGAGAGCAGACCGCAAAATGCTAAAATAGGTCTCCAAACACCCTAACATATTATTACGGGATCTACAGCAGGCTCTGGCTACTGTTGACGTGAAAGTGCATGCCTCTACAATCAGAAAGAGACTGCATAAGTTTAACTTGCATGAGAGATGTGCAAGGAGGAAACCTTTGTTCTCTATGAGAAACATCAAGGCCAGACTGAAGTTTGCCAGAGAGAATGTGGACAAAGACCAAAATTTCTGACATAATGTTCTTTGGACAGATGAGTACAAAATTGAATTATTTGGACACCAGAACAGAGAACATGTTTGGCGTAAACCAGCATTCCAGGAAAGGAACCTCATACCAACTGTGAAGCATGGAGTTGGAAGTGTCATGGTTTGGGGCTGCTTTGCTGCAGCAGAACCTGGACAGCTCACAATCATAGAATCCACCATGAATTCTACTGTGTATCAGAGGGTGCTTGAGAATCATGTAAGACCATCTGTAAGAAAATTGAAGCTGAAGCAGAACTGGACTCTGCAACACGACAATGACCCAAAACATACCAGTAAATCCACCAAGGACTGGCTGAAAACTAAGAAATGGAGAGTCCTGGAATGGCCGAGTCAAAGCCCAGATCGTAATCCCATTGAGATGCTGTGGGGTGACTTAAAATGGGCTGCACGTGCAAGAAATCCCTCAAACATCTCACAGCTGACATAATTCTGCATTGAGGAGTGGAGCAAACTTTCTTCAGACCGATGTCAGAGACTGGTAGATGGCTACAAGAAGCGTCTCACAGCAGTTATTTCAGCCAAAGGGAGTAACACTAGCTACTAGGGGGTAGAGTGTCCTAGCTTTTCCCTCAGTTAGATTATGTATTTTTGTAGAACTACATTTACAGAAGATCTTAAAAAGTATTTTCTTCAGTTTTAATTGTGTAGCTATATTCCTATAATCTCTCAGTATTATTGAAATTGAGATTAAATATCTATATATCCAAAAATGTTACAAAAATAAGCAGACTTTCATAGGGTGTCCTAACTTTTTCACATGACTGTATTGTAGATGTGTTTAACACCAAGTGAAAAAAATGTAGCCTGACCTCTAAAAATTTGTAACTCAGGAACAAGCTGTTGGATGATATTAAAAATAAATGTATTTAAAATCTGAAGATAATCACACGAAAATCTATGCCAGTCATTGAAAATTTACTTTAAAAAGTAAACTAGAAAAATATGTTAATTCAAAAGCGTAACCTCTAACATTTTCTATTTGAGCAAGTATTTAAAATCCTTGAGCCACAACAATAAAGTTGCTGAGCATGGTCTCTAACTTTTGCTATACAAAATAATTGGGGATTCTAAGAAAAACTGATGAAAATCAGATTACTTACTTTCTGTCTTACAATAGAACCCGAATGAATTAACAAAGAATTATTTGTAACAAGAGGCGAGTATTTCACACATCTTATTATATTCGTGATCATCAGAAAATAAACGAATAGATTGGAAAATGTTATAAGGTGATAAGATGAAATGTTTATTTTTTTGATGAACAAATAAAAACACTAATACATATTGGTCGTCTTAATAAAAGTAGAGTGAATCATGGTATTAGAATTATGAGTGAAACTACAAAAATAATAAGCTTATGAATTATAATGATTTGCTCCCAAAATTTTAGGTAAACAAACTTGGCCTTTTATATTATAGCTTTATAAATAAAACTATTTCATGTTTTTAGTAAATATATGCTCGCTTAGTTTCATTGAATCGTTATTTTTTATACAAAACAAAAACATACTTTTTTACTAAACTATCTGCAGAATCACATGAGATATAAAAATGATTCAAGCCACTTGTTTTTTTTTCACGCAGCTCAGAAGCTGAAAAATGCACATTCATTATACTTTACTGGAAAGTAAAATGAAGTTAAACATTCATAGAAATGTCGAAATATTGATCACAATATCTTTGAGAACCACGTCTATATGTTAACGAACATTTATCGAACCTCATCGTTGTCAGACCAAAAAGAAACATAGAAGAGCAACTTATTCAAATTTGCTACCAGAAATGAGCGATATTGACCTGTCACAGTATTTTAGTGAAGAATGTTTATACGCCACGTTATGCAGTAGATCATCCACCAGTGTTGTTGCACGTGCTCCTATTTAAAAAAAAAAAATAAAACAGACAAAAACAAGTTTGATAGCACAATAAAGTTCCCATATAAGTATATCTAGCCAACATTTAAAAAACAACTGGGTTTTAGACATGATTCCTGAAAGATATATATTTGTGTGGTTTTCTATTATGTATTCTCCGTGGTGAAATATCATTTCATCATGTATTCTTAAGATGTAGTATCAAATATGGTCTAGTGTTTAGCATTCTATGCTGTGAGTTTTAAAGACCGACTTTTGAACCGTGAATAAATTGCTGAAAAAATTCAGTACTTTAGTTGTAATATCGTTATTACTGTGACAGGTAACTCCACTGTTAACTCAAAAGTGGTTTTGTAGGCGACATACACCGACGAGTGTTTTCTCTCCAAGTTAGGAATAGCTATGCCAAAATACTGAAAACATAAACGTATAATCTGAAAATGGTAGCCCATAATTAACATTATATCGTCCAGGGAGTTTCAATTTTTGAATCAAAAATAAATATCTTTTATCATTTTAAAACTTTTAGATTTTCTAAATAACTGTAATGAAGTTTCTTATTACTGCAAGAAACTTTAAAATATCACTTTGATCTCCGCATTAAAAACATTTATAAACAAAAATGATAAGCAGTGTAAAGATTACTTCTTTTGAAACAGTTACGAATTATGCACTTGAACAACATGTTCAAGTAATAAATTAACCAAATCTGAAATATTTTATCCAGAAACAGAAGCTCTTTTCTTAATTAAAAAAAAATATTGAGACTTTGAAAATAATTTCTCACATTTCTATCATACGAAAATATATATTAAAAAACGACTTATTACCACAATATTGGATTTGTAATCAAAAGAATGTGAATTCGAAGTTTACCTCTCTATTTATATCATTGAGTAAACAGTTCACTCATTACTGGCACTGGCCCTAAAGAGCCTTAAAGAAATGGAAATGATTTAAATTTTAAGCTCAGTGTATCCTTCGAATAATAAAAGCGGAATCACTTAATATAAAGTTATAAACAAACATATAATGTATAGAGCACTTTTAGAAATACTTTCTATATTCATAAGAATAGGGTTGCATACCTATAATATGACAAGTGCTTTAGTTATTTAATAATTAACATACATCCAAATGTGATTAATTGATTAAAAATAAAAAAATCAAACTGATTACAGGGCAACAGCTCTGATTAACAAGACAGAACAACTCTTGTCATTTGACTTTGTAAAAGTCCAAAACATTTTAACATTTAGATGTAACATCCTACGTCCTGTCTAATCTTCTCCACACTAATTTGTAATATGAGTGATCTTCAAAGTCCCGTAAGTTCCTTTCCTATTTAGTTTATCACTCATGCCAGCTTTCTGTTTAGTTTTTGGCCTTCTCTTTTGATTTTTATCTATTTTTATGTTATTGTAATATCTCCATCTTTCTGACCAGCGTTCTACCTCTACACTTCTATGAGTAAAAATTAAACACTTCCCCTCTGCTAATTCTCGCAATAATCTACTTTGCCCAATAACTAATTTTTAGTACCTTCTTTTTTCTCATCTTCTATTGCAAACTTATTTTTGAGATCCGTCCCAGGCACTTACTTATGATATTCGATCTCAGTTCCTGTTGTTTAATCCAAGTCCATCTTTCTGCCCCTACGAAACTAATAATAATGTTAAAAGATTATTCACTCTGAGTTTGATCTTTATGGTGAGCAATCTTTTCTTCTACCTGCTTTCGCCAATATATAAAACTATAATCTCTCTCAATATTTTTATTTCAAAGTTCCAATCTCTTCTTCAACTTCCCGCGCTGGCACAACGGTAAGTCTACAGGTTTACAAGGTTAAAATCAGGGTTTCGATTCCCCTCGGTGAACTTCGTAGATAACTTAATGTGGCTTTGCTATAAAAAGAAAACATATACACCCTTCTCCAAATCTGTCTTATTCCTCGTAACTTTAATTCATTTATGTCTTTCACACATTTATTTTCTAGCTGAATTTCTCAATTGTACGATTGAGTAGAATGGATAACTCCGTAATAGATAGTACAAACCGTGCTGTGTCATCACTGAAGTATACTAGATG
Organism: Tachypleus tridentatus; assembly: GCF_004210375.1. Classification (NCBI taxonomy): domain Eukaryota; kingdom Metazoa; phylum Arthropoda; class Merostomata; order Xiphosura; family Limulidae; genus Tachypleus; species Tachypleus tridentatus. Next base: position 244,331,536 of record NC_134837.1, on the reverse strand, counting down.
TCGGATCATGACGTCTTTCTCTCCTATAATTTCTTTTTACCGGACTACTTTCTTCACAATGCGCAGCACGTATTCCAGAAGAGCAAAAAATATGAAACATTCTCTTATGCCAATCCTCACTTCAAATCAGTCTGATAGTTTGCCTTCTATCATCAAATATGCTCTAGTCACTACGTGAAAGTACTCGATAAGTCGTTTGAAGCTGAATATATGTCAAGCTAATACTGTAGATACAAGCCTTCATGATGAAAACTAACTAGCTGTGACTAATAATAAAGACTTTGCACTTCGTTATGCCTAAAATCGTCGATTTATGCACTTTTTACTCTTAATATAATAGCACAATATGACTGAAAATAAATTATAACAAGGGTTTGAAACGTAAATTGGTAAACATACTTACTTTAAAGTGATGATTACTTACCCATTGTAGTTAGAGAAGCATACGACAAAGAGGGACACTTTCCCTGAACGTAAGTGACATCACATTTGTAATTTCCTTCATCTTCAATCTTTAAAGGAGAAATCCTTAGGTAAGCAGAAGAATCATGAACATAAAAATCTGCTCTGTCCGGATTAGCCAACTCCTGTAGTGGTTTTTCCACAGGCTCACTATACAGGTATAACCGTTTCCACTCATTGGAAACGTTTTTAGTCCAGGTTACGAAATAAACATCTCCACATGCTCCAACGTCTACATTACAGGGTAGATCGGCTTTCTCCCCAACCAGTCCTGTGACCACAAACTCAGAATCTGGAACAAAGAATGGAGTATTATGTTCTATCTTAGGTTCTGTTAAAAATAGTGCTTTAAATCAAATGATAGAAACACTTGATTTCACTAAAATACATAAAAAGAGACCAGCTACAAATATAGAGTTATATGGTTCAAGGAGCCCATCCTTATAATATACAACTAAACATAAAATGTGCGTATAATATCAACTACTAAATCATTATACGTCGCAATTAATAAACTTCCTACAACCTTTCCATGTGTAAACGTAATAACACAGAAAACTCCATTGATGCTGCATTGGACTTGACAAGTATGTGTTCGAATGGTGTGGATTTAATTGCAATTTTTTAGACAGTTTTTCTTCTTTAAAAGACTAATTGTTTTGAGGTGTGACAAAATGCTTATGAACTTTTCGCTTGTTTCGTTTGTGAATCTTTGTTAACTTCAAACATCTATTTATCTTGTTAACAATATCAGTAGCTGTAACTTTCTTTTTAGGTTGTGGGATCCTTCTTCAAACAACAGACCTCACTTTGCAAACGATACTGTCGTTCCGTATTACCTTGGGATATAGTTTCGGAGCTCAGTGCTATCATAAACGCTTTTATGGACGAGCTTTCCGTTTCTATGGATGACACTGGAGGCTCCTTTATTCAAAATATCATGTTCTTTGTTTAATAATTTAGATATACAGAAAAATCCTTCCTTGAAAAAGAGTAGGTAATACATCTTCAGCCTTAACTCAATATATTCCAGTATTCGAAATGTTAATATGAACCAAAATTAAAGATTTAACACATCACCAGTGAAACTACGGTTTCAGCAATATCTTAACTTCACAGATAAAGCAGACTAAAATGTAAATTGTTCCCATGTGTCAAAAGGTAGTTCTGATACATTTTGTTACATCGCGTCTTTTTATAGGGTATGGGTGTCACGTGACTTACTGGTTCTCATATTTAAATTCATTTTACTATAAAATACTCAACGTTCTCTATATTTCATAAAAAACTTACGACTACACTATTTATAACAGCCCACGTTTTTCTGTGTATTCTATTAAAGTTACATTTTATCTTTTTTACAGTAAATCAAACATCACAACGACACTAAGAATTGTTTCTTCCATTACAAAAACATGTTCAAAACAAACATACTGTTAACGCAGCGTTTCCGAAACGAGATGGAACAAAAATATCTGCAACTGCGTATTTTCAATTAAAGCATACTTAATACTAATTGTATAACATAGGTGAACCCGTTTCAATTAAAATGTAATTAACGTTTTTTACAAATAATATTTGTGAAACATCAGATATTTTTAATGAAAATCAACAGTACGCTAAGAAGAAAAAGGGTTAAATTCACTACTTGGATGACAGTCCTTCAAATATACACAACTAAGAATTAAACCTTTACTTGTTTAATATTAACTTATAACTGTTGTTAGGCTAATAAATTATTAATCTATTAACCAAGCTTTTCATAGGATTTTGTGCTGCTTATTTGTATTACTAAAATCTAAATTTTATAGCAAGGATACGTGTGATTGGCTCATGAAAGTTCAGAAGTAAGCTTTAAGATTTATACCGTTAAAATTCGGGGTTCGAGCCTTGCCGTGGGCACAACTCACATAACTCATTATGCAGGGTTATGTTTACAAAGAAGCAAACAGAGCTCGCGATTTGTCTACGAACTAAAATAAGAGTTAGATTATTAATTAACCTAGAAATGGCTTACACCATTGACTTAATATATTTTATGAGACTAAATTATTGATTTGTTTAAGTATTGTTTTCTTACAGTTGTTGAGTATTTTAGGTTAGTTATCTTACTTTTAAATATAAACTTATCTTATATGGAAGTCAAGTTTGTAAAATGATTTGATTAGGTTATTTACTGAAGTATTTCGTCCTCATATCACACAACTGAGGTATGTGCAACTACTCAATTAATTGTCTCTCCTAATGATAAATGTGCAATCATATTTAACAAGTACATTAATAATATTAATAATATATTAATTTCATTCGATAATATCTACGTGATTTTTGCGATTCCTATTTTTAATTACATGAGGTTGGTTTAGGAAATAAAGAGAGTTTATTATTTTCTTATTTAATGAACCCTTATAGGTGTTGTGTTGTTGTTTGTTTTTATTTACGAAAAATAGTAAATGATGTAGTTACACTTGTTTCTTTACCAAATTTATGATTAACGAAAATATGGGAGTTCGAATGGTTTATCTTGTCAACTAGATGTTATTTGACGTGTATACAAGTGCATGGATTCCTTCCTAAATGTTTCATTAAAGTCTTTGCTAAAAAAATATTATATTAATTTCTAAGTAAACATAGATGAAAAGTAATTGCGCTTAGCACGCGATTAGTTAGCTGTGCTTAATGAGAGTTTATGGTTAAACTGATAAGTTTGCTTAAGGGTTAAAACATATATATATATATATATATACTTTTATGACCGACGTTGTGGTCTCGTAAATTAATATATGCGACATTTGACAATACCTTAATTTCTCATTAATTCGAAGAAAGTATTAACTAAGAATGTTGATATCTCTGTAATACAGAAATTAATTCAGAAAAATCTAAAAATTTAGGAAAGTATTAACTGCTATACAAGCAGACTCTCCTAGTACATAAGTGAACCAGAATACGTTTTACTGTATACTACACACCAACCTGTAAAACTGTTATTTAAGCAGTGATAGCCAGGCATGGCCACGTGTTTAGGGTGCTTGACTCGTAATCCGAGGGTCGCGGGTTCGAATCATCGTCACACTAAACAAGCTTGCTCTCTTAGCCCTGGGTCCATTATAAAGTGACGATCAATCTCATTATTCGTTGGTAAAAGAATAGCCCAAGAGTTGGCGGTGGGTAGTGATGACTAGCTGCCTTCCCCCTAGTCTTACACTGCTAGCGCAGATAGCGCAGATAGCCTTAATGTAGATATGCACGAAATTAAAAACAAACAAACAAAAATATGTAAGCTGTCGGCATGGTCATACCAAGTGTTTAGGGCATAACAGAGTGTAGTTGGGAAAGTCAAAGGTTCAAATCAAATGAACCCGCTCTGTAATTTCAACTATGATGGTGTTGTAGCCGTGACAATCAATCCTTCTCTTAAATTAACAGTTGCCCTGTAAGCGGCAGATACTGCTGGTCGGTTGAGTTCCCTTTCTAGTCAGAATTTCACAAACAAGGAAGACTATGCTTTGAATCTTTGGCCTAGTCCGTTAACCTGTAAAGGGTCGTTTAGGTTGAAAATACTAAATATCAAACAAATTTTATTAAAATCGATTCATTGGGTGGAATATGAATTATGATAATGAATAGTAGAGCCATGACACCAATTATAAATGTATGTAATAGTTTGAACAAAAGTTTAGAAACTGTACACATTTAATCATCAGAAAATCTATAAAAAATAATTAAAGGAACAATCTTAACTCTTAGCATTCTAGCCAAAAGAAATACTCCGTCAAGAAATATCTAATCATGTTAAAAACTCTGACACTTGTTATTCTTTACCTAAGGAAACAAATGTTTTATTGTTAAAACCCCATTAAAAACTACTCGGGTCTTTCTACTCCCAGATTACACTCTACATTGTCTTCAAATCGTCACTTCGTATCAGTAACTTTTCTTTTTAGAACTAAAGGTGTTCCACCTCCACACTAATGTTTAAAGGTCATATATATGAATATACGCGCGGTAGTTGAAAAGCCACCTACATTGGCAAGTCTTAGTCATTTGAAATACACATCTTGGAACACATGCGATTTTCTAAAACAACTGGTCCTAAAGTGCAAAGTGTACCTAATCTATTACACATTCTTACGGAAGAATGTTACCATACCTAACTTCTTTGCAAAATTTCGAAACTCGAACTTATAATTGTAATTACTACAAACTGTTAATAGAAGAAAGTTTACGTATTATGAAAGAAACTTGAGATTTAAAGGGAAATACTAGTGCTTTCTCTCTTACCATAGTCAAAGAGATTTTTGGATGAATATTTTGTATTTCCTGGTACAACTTCATTGCATTTTAATGCCAATGCACTACACTAACCATTATTCCTTTAATTATCTGATAAATTTGCTGATGATGAAATATATATGATCCCGAATCATTTATTAAAACTCATGTACATTTACAACTGTTGTTATTAATTACACAATTATTAGAGCTTTAAAAATAAATAGACATTCAATAGAAACACTTATAACCGAAACCTTGCAAGTAGCTCCTCTTTCTTCATCCAGGATTTCTTCAGATTAACTGAACAATTTTGTATTCCTTTGCAAGCATTCGAGATTTCTTTGTAACTTCGAACTGAAACGTATTCAGCATAATTATGTGTTTTAAGTTAAGGTATTACTTTTATTCCCTTTGTAAAATCTATTCTACACCCTTTACTTGATTCGATGTGTAGAAAAACGTAAGGCATTTGATTTCGAATATAAAAACTAGTTTCCTCGATTAACAGGTTATAGCCCAAAGCAAGACCAAACGTTCAGAACGTTCAACACCAAATGTTATTTTTTCTTCCGTGTGTTTTGAGCTGATTATCCCGAAGAAAGGCGAAAATCATATAATGCTTAGTAAATGTTAGTATTATTTTTTATGCATGAAATGAATTACTGTTGTTATTCTCTCATTACTATATTTGTTTTAAAACTTGTTGTAAAGTTCTGATTTTTTCATTTGTTTATGGTAATAACACACAATTTATTTCTTCTACCACTAGAACTGTTTATCATTTTATCGTATCTTTAAACAGTTTCTCTCTTTATTATCGATATCCGAAATTTTACTACGTAATCATTTGAAATATTGTCTTTCAACTATTTATTTTATCTTATGTATAGCGTTGTAACAAACAATAAAAATAAAAATAAATGATTCTCGGATAGAGCTGAGAAAATAGCGTATACGTTTTCATGATACTGCTTACGGTCGTTTTGAAATCCCATGTGAAATGTCATGGTCTGAGCTCTAACAAATAGCTCTCAGTAGTACGATTCTAAACCCTGTTGAGTAAGAAAGACTAGTTAATTTATTTCATTATTTCCTTAGAAACTAATAAAGATACTGGTAGTTAACTGTATGGTGAACAGGACATGTAGCTCTCGTCCACTCTAGCTGGAGTTTTGATATATGTTCGTGGATGGATAGAATGGTAATTGCTGTCTTGTAGGAATATATCTCATATAAGTATGCTATCTCAACGAAAATGGTGATACATTAATAAGAAATATCAAACTTTACGATAAGCTCACTGCTTGGTCACTGTTATTTTCAAATGATTCTTTTCAAATAAGATAAAATCACATCAGTACAACAGAAAACAACCAAACATGGATGATTACCGACGTCACTAAAATAAGAAACCTTTGAATGATACAATACTGAGACATAAATGAAAGGGAACGTACATAAACTGAATTGTTTGTTTGTTTCCGAATTTCGCACAAAGCTACCCGAGGACTATCTGCGCTTGCTGTCCATAATTTAGCAGTGTAAGACTACAGGGAAGGCAGCTACTCATTATCACCAACCGCCAACTCTTGGGCTACTCTTTTACCAACGAATAGTGGGATTGACCGTGACATTATAACGCCCCATGGCTGAAGGAGCGAGCATGTTTGGTGCGACGTGGATTCGATCCCGTGACTCTCAGATTACGAGTCGAACGTCTTAACCCACTTGGCCATGCCGTGCCCTTAAACTTGAAGAGAGCCATATAACTTGGATTCATCTTCGTTATTTTACAAAGTTTAAAGTGTACAATTATAACTCTTGTATAGTTTTTATGTTAGAGATTACACACAAATAATACAGTCAATGTATCGATACATTGTATATACCTCTTTCTGGAATAAGAGTTCTCGTTTAACTGCTTATTGAGTAATGTTTGATTCGTATACCACATTATATCAGACAAAGCTTCCACATCTATTACTTAAAGGTGTCGTAGAAAAGCAATTCGAAAATTCAAAGATCGTGAAGCCTTGTATAACTCTTTCATGAAGCAACACCATTGTATATATATATAACTAACCTATATATTCACCTTACCAACAAATAAACTACACCTATGTCAAATTTTAAGATAACAACTTCAATGATAGAACTTTGTATATTACTTAATTACAAGCTACGATTTGTGCGTGTAAAGATGTGAAGTATAGTGGTGTTTATAAGGCATTGATGTAAACTAACAAAGTTTGAACAATGGTGCGTAAAAATGTTTTTAGAGCTTCAATAAGTTATTTATTTTACGTATATAATCCAGAACAAACAATAAAATTAACGTCAATATGTAAATCATGTTTCTAATTGCATGTTTTCTTTGATTTCATCCTCAATGCGGATCATACATAAATCTTGAATAGCTACTATTTATAATAATGTCTACTCTTTTTCATTTCGTTAATGACGTTTTCGTAATGATGCTTATCTTAAAGACAAAAATCACATTCTGAAGAAACACCTGCTTTATTCATACAAATAAGGTAAATATCCAATGTTCTTAGCTTTGCATCTAAATATTTTGCTAAGAATTATTTCCTGGCATCCTTGTCTGCACATCATCAAATCCTCTCTTTTTGAAATTAAATTTAAAAGTTTTTATAATCAAGGAACTCAATAAAAACGTCTATAATCACGCATCAGGTTACAACTCTCTCCTTCGATCATCCAGATCCACTTATTTCTCTCCTAAGAACGCTTTACATAACTCAGATAATCAATCGGATTCCAGAAATAGTTCTTTTTCTTACTACCCTCACATATTTCTTCCTTAAGTTATATCACTAAAGGTGGTGTACGTCGTCTGTCTCATTCAGATTTTGTAGCTTTCACTTCCAGTCTTTGATACATCAATTAATTTGGAGACGTAAGAAAGGTTTAATTCTGGGTTCAAATACGTAAAAATGGCATTATTTTAATTTATCAACCCTAGTTTTTTGTGTCGATGGCAACAAGTTTAAAGGGAAATAATGAAGTTTAGCTAATAACTCTTCTTCAAAACAGTTTCTCATAGCCGACCTAATAAAGTTTAATTTATAGTTTAATGCAATATATTCGATAGCCAACATTTCTCATCAATTCTTTATACATAAGCTAAGAATCAGACTATTTGTCATTCTGTCAGAGAACTCATCGGTGTTTCAAGTAACTGGAGAGAAAATTCAATTTACACTCATAAGAGTAAGCACGTGTCTTGACTTAATAATACTACACTACCAACAGCTGAGGTAAATGCAATAGCTCAGGTGAGACTGGATCAAACAACATAGCATTTCTCGGGTCTGTTCTGTTGTTCGGAAACAATGATTTATTATTTATACTCAAAGCGATTTCACCAGCAATTACCCAATTTAATGAAATTGTGCTTTTTCTCGGTGTTGCTAAATTAATCTGATTAATTCTGTAGCCTAACTCAGAACATTGTACTTGTTTTCAGCTGCAAATGTGGCACTTAAATCAAACTTTCTCAAAATTTTTGTTAATTATAATATAGTAGTTAAGCAGGAAACATAAATATGAATTCTAAGATGTTAGCCTTCATTCCCCTACTGTAATATAAAATTACATTTAGTTGGCTTATATAGACAGTTTATGTAAGCGAACACCACTGATCATTTAACGTACATCACCGTTAGTGTCTTATTTTCTTAACAATGTAGTGAAACAGTGATGACACACTAGACTGCATATTCACTTGTATTATAGTCTAATATGGACTGCTTTTGATCCAAAAATTCTATGATGTTGATTAATCGATTTTTTTTTTTACGTAAGCAGGGTGTGCAATAAGGCTCTCACAACAAAGATATTAAAGATACTTATTCTGTTGTAGTTCATTCGGCTTTCTCACGATAAACTTTATATCACATAGTTATTAATAATTGAAAGCTTGATAGAATAATTCATAATTTTTTGAATACCATATAGCTTCATTTGCTTTTATTAAAAAGACATTATCCATCTTGTAGGGAATACACCGACAATGAAACGTGAACCTTTACTAAACGTGTGTTTGTTATAGGGTTCTCTAGTTTCTTACTAAGTTATTGAATATATTTGCTTCTATGATTGTGAAGCACACTATTAAGTTATTGTAAAACACAAGGACTAGCCTAATATGAATTAGGTTTACTATATAGTCCCAAATTATAAAAGCTATTATGATTTCCAAAACACTATACATAACATAAGGCACAATCTTATTTTTTGAAGTAAAAACGTTTATGTATAATTCTGTTATCCATTGTTTTAAAGCTGGTAAACGTTTTGTTGTTGTAAAGTGTAAAACCTTTCGCTATTCGCTCCATTACTGAAATACATAAAACTAGGAATCATTACAGCTTTTGCTCCGGAGACTAAATTCCTTGAGCAATAAAATCAGTTCTTTCTCTTATTTCACTATTTGCTGTTTCGAGTTTTCTCTTCGTTCACTATTTGCTGTTTCGAGTTTCTCTTGTGAACATTATTTTGTATGCGGATCGATGGACGGGTGGAAAGATTTTATCTCATACTGTTCTGTTACACAAGTAAAATTTCATACCCATTTGAAAAGCATGACAGTATTAAAAGAAGAAAAAAAAAGGGTATATTTGTGCATTCATAGTGTTGCGTATAACAGCGCTGCCTACAAGGATCTCTTGAATGTAGCTATCTCTGCAGTGAGGCATGTTAGATTATCAGCTACATAAAATTTCACACAGTTATTGATCTATTATATTGGGATCTGTTTTTTGCTTATATCTTTTGAAAGGACAGTCAGTGTATTTCGTTTTGAATTCTAGAACTTCCAAAATATTTCCTAAGTCCAAAATACCTAATTTTTTTCTCTTTTATAGAAATAAATTCATGATGTTTTGCATTGTATGAATAACAGAAAATATATGAACACACAATCAAAACACTACTAAACACAAACACAATTATTAAAATCATAGAACATGAAGAATTATGCAGGTAAAACTATTTTAAAGAATTTTCAGAATATATGACATTTGTGAACGTAACGATATATATTTAAATCTATATTAGTGTTACATTCATAATTATAATAGAAATAACTGAGTACAATTCTGTCTCCTGGTGGATCAACGGTAGGTTTGTGACTTAAACTGTTAAAATCTGGTTTCGATTACCCGTGATCTCTTGAAAGTAGATGACTCATTTTATGACTTTGCGCTAAAAAGAAACAAATAATATCTGTCGGTTATTTCTTCGTACGTTTCGTAATTCTAAAACGCTACGTAAGAGTTACCAGCTCATAAATGTTGCTAATTTTGGACTGATATATTAGACCGAAAGAAGAGCGAATTAACATTCACACTGTTAACACTTGGGCTTCTCTCATCTCATTGAACAACGAGATTTAACAGTAATTTATTATTGCGCATTTATAACCTCAAAGCACAGATCATTTTTTAATTATTTTTCACAGCAACAGTACATGTATTAGGAAGTTTCGGGTTCACTGCTCGGACTCAAAAACCACTATGTCATTTCTGGTTCAAGTTCTATTTAACCATTAATTGTTTTGTTTGTTTTTTTTTAATTTTGCTCAAAGTTACAAGACGGCTATCTGCGCTAGTCGTCCCTAATTTAGCAGTGTAAGACTAGAGAAAAGACAACTAGTCATCACCACCCACTGCAAACTCTTGGGCTACTCTTTTACCAACGAACAGTAGATTGATTAGCCGTCACATTATAACGCTCCCACGGCTGAAAGGACAAGCATGTTTGGTGTGACGGGGATTCAAACCACGTGGCCATTTGCCTCTAATTACTACCTTATTATTTTTGTGATCCTACCAGTATTACTATGATTTCTGCTTGTTGAATTCCTATCATAATTAAACAACGTAATTACCTAACTACAAGTTGATAATCCCCTTGCTTCTGAAACTAGAGCGATATGGCTTAAACTGTTTGTCTGGTAAGTAAATATGCGTTGTAGCTGTAGCAAGACAGTGTAACTAAGAATAAGATAAGATTGAATTACATGTACAACGCTCCTATTCGAATAAAGCTAGTAAATGTTTTGATGTACAAATCGAAGTCAAAAGTTTTAATATTTTTTCTCCGTTAGCGTGATGATAAACACATTCTCCTATGCACAATAATAAATTATGAATAAAATAATTCGAAGAATTTTAAAGTCAATAAATATACATCTTCAGACAACATAACTAAACTTCCTTATGGGAAATTGTCAGCATCAACTTGTATGTTCCTTTCAGTCTAATTTATGTTACAAACAAACTCATTCGAGTTACAGTGTACATACCATGACAATACTATATCAGTTGTTGCTCTTACGGTTACTTGAGTTATTTATTTTTGAATTTAAGCACAAAGCTACACAATAGGCTATCTGTGCCACTAGGGAGTGACGTTTGAGTTAAGTGAGCTTAAAGGAATCTTATAAAAATTGTTATACAACAAAGAAAACTTTGTTTGCAAATTCATAAGTGAATACTATATCAGATTGGAATATTTTTACCGTCTTATACTTTTACAGCTCTCTTTAACAAAAGTCACCACTTTCTATTCACTACAGACTGATGAAATCTGTTTACCAAACCAAGAGCATTAGAGCGGTACGACATTCAAAGACGTCTTATTGAATATATCGATAAAGTTCTGCGGCAACGTGAATGTCAGGTTATTGAAAATCCATTGTTTTTGCTTTTGTTACATGACCAAAACAACAGAAAAGAAAATGGATTATGCCTTTTCCTGACTGGAATGTGTGCTATAGTCAACAACGGTCATAAGTCAAGTTGCTGTCTTGGTTGTGTCAACCACAGGATACCATCCGTGTTGTCAGGCTGCACTTTACTATACAGAATGAAGTGACCTTCTTTGTCTATTTTCATAAACTAAGATAACGCTTTTACATTAAAAGACAAGCTTAAATAAAAGAAAAAGGCTTCACAAAGCTTGATTACACTGATTTTTGTTTGTATCATTCATCATTTCTTGATAAGCGACCAAATGTCTTTTTTTAAAGAAACTTTGGAAATGTACTTACGTTTTAGCTTAATATTCCTGAAGCAACTCTTTTATCCAAGAGCATGTGATAGATTAGAATAAAGTCATTTCATCTAATTTATCTTCTTGACTACAAAATCATGGTAGTTTATTTTATTTTGAAAGTTGATATTTTGAAAGGAGATGCTTAAAATGAGAAAATAATAATAGCTTTACAGATTAGTTAAGCATTGCTAGTAATCCTAACACTTATTAGTTATCAGAAAATATTAGATCACTTTTTACTAAAAGGTATTGACCACACTTCCATTTAATGTCATCTATTTATGTCATCTAGTTGGGGACATTACAAAGAAGTATATATATATATAATTAAAAATAGCTTTTTCAAAGTATTTGTATCGTAGAACAATGTAATAAGAATACATTACGTAACGAATACAAACATCTCAATCCCGGTTGCTTTTTTCACAATTAAGAGATCTTATCAAATAATAGAACAATAAAAATTACAACGCTCCTTGACCATTACAAAACATTTTTTTTTGTCTTTTATCAATTAAAGTTATGCTTCTGCAACATAGATGAAACCTTCTCGTATATGCACTGCTGGCCAAAATCTTAAGGCCAATGAACATAAAGAAAAAATATGCATTTAGCGTTGTTAGACTCAACCACTTATATGAGTAGAGCTCGAAAAATGAATAAAAAAAATGGAAAAAAAAAATAAAAGACATTTTTAGCATTTAATAGGGAAAATGTAAACACTATGAAATTAGCCTAAATACTAACTGGTCAAAAGTTTAAGACCATATGAAACGAAGTGTTAATTGGTAAACACGTTACGAAATTTAGTCATTTGTGTTCAAGCATTAACGTTGTCAACATCTCCCACTGACATTGGGTAAAACAATAGCAAAGGCTAAAAAGTTCACAGAGTTTGAAAGTGGCAGAATTGTCGAGCTGCAAAACCAAGGTCTCTCTCAACGTGCAATCGCTCGTGAGATTGGACGCCCTAAAACTGCTGTTGCAAATTTCTTAAAAGACCGTGAGAGATACGGAACAAGAATTTTAAGCGGCCGGCCCAAGAAAATTTCGCCGACGTTGAGCAGGAGGATTCGACGTGTTGGCCGGCAAGACACCAGCCGATCGTTGAATCACATTAAGGCCCTTACGGACGCAGAATGCAGCTCAATAACAAAAAGACGGCATCTATGAGAGAAAGGCTTTAAGAACCGTAAACGTCTTCAAAGGTCACGCCTCCTTCTACACCACAAAACAGCTTGATTAAACTTTGCTGAGAAGCACCAAACATGGGACGTAGAAAAGTGGACGAAGGTTTTGTTCTCTGACGAGAAAACACTTAACCTGGATGGTCCAGATAGCTTCCGACGTTACTGGTACGATAAGAATATCCCACTGGAAACATTTTCTACACGACACAGTGAAGGAGGTTCCATCATGATCTGGGGTTCTTTCTCCTTCCATGGAACAATGGAGCTTCAGGTTATACAGGGGCGTCAAACAGCGGCTGGCTACATTGGCATGTTGGAGAGAGCATCCTCATTGACTGAAGGCCCTCGCTTGTGTAGAAATGACTGGATCATTCAGCAAAACAACGCTGCAATCCACAATGCCCCAAGACAAAGGACTTTTTCATGGCGAATAACGTGATTCTTTTGGACCATTCAGCGTGTTAGCCCGAACTGAACCCTATTGAAAGTGTTTGGGGTTGAATGGCAAGGAAGTCTATAGAAATGGACGTTAATTCCAAACAGTGCATGATCTTTGTGAAGCCATCTTCACCACTTGGAATATCATTCCAGCCAGCCTTCTGCAAACGCTTATATCGTCCATGCCAAAGCGGATGTTTGAAGTTATTCGCAATGACGGCCGTGTAATTCACTACTGAGACCTCTTTTTGGGCGTTTTATACCCTGTTTAGGACTTTTTTTTGGTGTGGTTTTAACTTTTGACCAGCTGGTATTTAGGCCAATTTCATAGTGTTCACATTTTTTTATATTAAATGCTAAAAACTTTTTTCCTTTTATTATTTTCATCGTTCGAAGCTCTACTCAAATAAGTTGTTGAGTGTTACACCGTAAAATGCATATTTTTTCTTTATGTTCATTGGCCTTATGATTTTGGCCAGCAGTGTATATATATATTCAGTTAATTTTGAAATGATCTCTATACGTCACACACGACTACGGCATAAATTCGTTTTCTGAAAGAAAAAATTATCTTCAGTTATTGAGGTATTTAAGGTTACTTTAGTACTCGTTTTCGTTTTCTAGATGAGTTTCCTAATCTCGAAGCTCACACTAACACTCAGGAGTTATGAAGTATGTGTCATTACTTGTTATTCCTTGCTAACTACATGGCTCGCTAATAATTGCTGATACATGTTATACCTGACCTAAGCTTAGGTATGATAAAATGATAAACGTTTACGAGAACTCATAAAGTCGTCTAGCACGATTTGCATAATGTTCCAGGTCATTTCAATAGATGGAATAAAAATGTCATAAATCATGTTTGTTATTGTTGTTGTTTTTCATTTTATATTTTACACTAAAAAGTATCAAAAATATTTAAAGGTTATTGTTTCTTTTACCATGTAAAGCATGGTTGTTTCTCAAAAGAAAAAAAAAAGAGAGAGGTATATGTTTTCGCCCCCCGCTAGTACAGCGGTATGTCTCCGGATTTACAACGCTAAAATCAGCGTTCGATTCCCCTAGGGGGGCTGAGCAGATAGTCACTTGTGGCTTTGCTATACGAAAAACACGCGTATATTTTTATAAATGTATACGTCGTTGATCTAAATGACTATAAATATTCTCTATTTATGCACGTGTTTTTCGTATTTCTGTTTCCTTCGACCTAAAAATTGTAAGTGATGCAGCTGACCTTAAGAATCAAAAACTAATATGCTTTGTCTTTGAGTGCGTAGACTTTGAATTAGAAATTCATACTGTTGTTCTCTGTAATGGAATTGCATTTTTCTCGAAAAAGTTTCTCCTTACGAATTAAGGAATAGTTTCAATATTCAAAATTCTTGAGTATATAATTTATCCATCTAACTTATGTGTAATCTCATATTATTCAAATGTTTCAGAATATATAATAAATACCAGTATCACAAAAAATACTTCATCCAAAATAATATTGTTATTATATTTTGTAATAATTTATCCAAAGAGTTTTAGTTTTTTTCATAACAACTATATTCAGATGAAAAGAGTTAAATGGACTAAATACACATAAATATGTTAAAGATTTTTTTTTTGTAAACATGTTTGTAGCCCGGTGGGACAGTAGCAAACTTACAGACTTCCTGGCCCCCTAGTGGTGCAGTGGTATGTCTGCGGACTCACAATACCAGAAACCGGGTTTCGATAGCCGTAACGGGCAGAACACAAAAATTCATTGTATAGCTTTGGGCTTAATTCCAAACAAACAAACAAATCGACTCCCCGTGATGAAAAAGAAAAAACCGATAGCTTAATGTAATATTTCTCTAAAACCAACAACACAACACACGTCTGCTTATTCCACAAGGCGTTCTTTGTTTTACATTTACTTCAAATTGTGTCATAGCTATACTGATAAGTGTCATAGCTATATTAATAAAATAAACGATTTAAGTGCTACTGTTTTCAAATTTGTGTTGTCAATTCTCTTGATTAAACATTATTTGTTACAGATTTAAGTCAATGGATGAATGATCAAACAAGTTTATCTACAATCGTGGAGTTGTTAACAGATACCTTAGAATTAAGAGAATTGATGTTACATAATGAAATATCGCAAGCCAAACACGAAAGATGAACTTTTTGAAGTATTCATAGATGGCTGCACTCAATCACTCAGGCATATCTACACTAACTCAATGAAAGCATCTTCGTTGATGTAAAGCAGTACTAAAATCCAAGGGAATGCTGCCTAGACATTAACTTGCGAAACTGATTTGTATTATTTTGAATTTCATTTTTATTTTGGATTAGTACAGAGAAACGTGTTTGATTATTTTGTAGGCTAATTAAGATAAGAGAATATGTAACTAAAATCGTAAAAAGTTCAGATATTTAGGAAATCCAGTGTTAAAATTAAGATCTGAGATCATATTTGAACAGATCTAGTCGAGTGTGTTTTACATGTTTTTTATTATGTTATCTAACAAATGATAGAATAAATTAACATTTTCAAGGGAGCCACTTTTTGTCCTTCCCCTGTAACTATAACAAAGAGAGACCTTATCATAAATAAAACACGTTAGAACACCCGTCCGTGCTACGCACGCGCACCAAATTCACTTCTTCTAGTTTGTACATATACGTAAAAACATAGCGTTCCCGGGATCCACAAAACCCGATGCGAGAGTTAGATTCAACGACCCTGAAAGCCTATTATTTTATTCTCATTATGCACGTTTCACTACTCTTTAGACGAAAGCTACGTCACATGTAGATTATGACATTTCATAGGCAACTAAAAGTTTCCCTGCAAAACTTGATCTTATTATATCCAAAACTGTGCGATGAGTTAGCTTAACAAAGATAATATAGATAACAAAAAAAAACTATATATAATGTCCTCGAGCTCCAGAGAGAGCCAGGAATATATTATCCAATGTCAGTTCCAGTTTCGGCAACCATGAAAACCTTGTTCTAGATGCCTATTATTCTCGGGTGGCCTCCTGTGAGAAGGGTGTCTTAGCCCTTTGTTAATGAAACTCCACCTTGTAGCTCCATAGGGTCACCCCGATATCGCCTGCCAAGTTTGATCCTGCTAGCTCCTGAACTCTGAGATAAATGAGCTGGGGATACATACAAAGCAGCAAACTGAACTAATATAGCATTATAAGTTTTGTTTATTGGTTTGTTGAATGAAAACAAAAATGCATTACATTTCTTTTTTATAGATCTAAGTTGTGTAGTAAGCCTACTTGATAATTACAGTATATTTTGTTGTATAATTAAATACAAAATAAAAAAAAAAAACTTACTTCATAACATTGTTGAAATGTTTCGTTACAGATGAGTTAGTGGAAATACCGAAGTATGCTTACTTGTTTGTCTAGTATTCTCATATAATTACACTAAGTTTGTTTCTAAATACAACATACCATGATCTATTGATATTAAAATTTTCAATCGATGCATATCTACAAAAACTTTTAGAACACATTCGATAAAATACCGACGTATTTCTTTTGTTAAATTCTTCTTAGTGGCTTGAAAACCTAATAATAAAAGAGCACTAAACGCTAAAGAGAAAGAAAATATAGTAGAAAAGACATCCAGTTCTTTTTCTTGAAATGTCGGTAAAACACAATGAATTCAAGTGAAGTTCAAAATATTAACATTGGTATTTTAAAAATATACAGTTTACTTATTGATAATTAAATGAAATATTATTTCTCTCTATTGGACCCACATCATTCCTGGGTGACCTGCTTGGAGGAGGTTCTTTTAACCGATAAAAATACCTAAACACAATCGTGCCAACTGAATAATAATCTCAATCTCAAATAACCTGTCTGAAGATAAGTGTGTTTTGAGTTAAGGTTTATAAATTAAAATATCTCAGGTCCTGGACATAGGACAACTCTTTTAATGTCTGACATATCCCAGATATATTTATTGTTGTAGACTGATCATGCTACGTTTGTGGTATTAAATTGTTCATCACAATCTTGACCTACTTACTTGAGTCTTTTAGTCCACTATACTTTCAAGTTCAAGACTATTTTAGTCCACTATACTTTCAAGTTCAAGACTATTTTAGTCCACGTCTGTAGTCTAACACGTAACTACTCTATGTCTGCTGATCTAAAATTTGGAATTCAAGATAAACCAACTAATGTTCGTATAGTAATAAATAAACTTTAGCAAAATTAATAGACTAAAACAAACTTATTCGATGTTTGTAGTCAAAAGTGATATCTTTCAACTTCAGTGCAACAAGAACTTTGTCTGAAACAGATAAATACGTCAGAATGTAGTCTAAATAATGATCATCTTAAATCTGTATTCTGATGAGGAAATTAAGATCTCGGAAACCAAAGTACGTTTAGTTCTGTGCTTCAATTGTTTTCGCTAAAGTAGTGGCCGCAAAGCTATACGAGAGCTATCTGCGCTAGCCGTCCCTAATTTAGCAGTGTAAGACTAGAAGGAAAGTAGCTAATCATCACCATCCACCACCAACTCTTGGACTACTCTTTTATCAACGAATAGTGGGACTGACCGTCAAATTATAACGCCCCACGGCTGAAAGGTCGAGCATGTTTGGTGTGACGGAGATTCTAACCTGCAACCCTTGGATTACAAATCGAGTGCCTTGACCACTTGGCCATGCTAGGCTCATATAGAGTCATATCCCTAAATGTTTACAGTGGTGTTTTTCATTGCTACTTAGATCTATTTATGTATCTATTAGATACATTTGATGCATTCTCACGATGTAATAAAAGTTAGTGACATTTTTGTGAAGGGTAATACGATATTCAACAGACACTCACTATTAAAAAAATATGAAATTACTTCTGAAAAGGAAGGCCTTCCAGAAAGTACTTGTCTTATCAGGTTTATTGAATTTTGATCGATCTAATTTTTGTATTTGTGTTTTTAACAGATCATGATTACACGGAGAACATTAGGGTGAAGATAAAAAGAACGTTGAAGTGAAAGACCAAGCTAGATATTACATACATCGATCACAAGCCGGTCATCAGTCGCTAATATATTGCGCCAAGTTATCACAAGACAGAATAAACCTTGTCGGTTCTACACTGGAATCTTTAAATCTTCTTTGCTCATTATGTTATTTTATATTTCTTGCTTTCGTATTTACTTGAATTACTCGAAATATTTCACGCATGCGCCCAGTTGTTGAAAAAACAAAGTCGTTATATATATACATATGTATGTATAATGGTGTTTTGTATGTTGTAAGCACAAAACAAAAATGTATTTGATGAAAGGTGATCCAGTTGCCAGAAGATTTAACGAGAAAGTTAAGGGTATTAAAGCCTGTAATCGTATTTCTGACGAAAAAGATTCTGGACACGAGATGGCAAATGAGGTAATTTGAGGTTGTCAATTGGTGATTAGGTCTGGATGCTAACAAGATTACACTTGAAGAGGTACTTAAGCTTTTTGTTCGTTCTATTTTCTAATCTACTTCCCTAGTTCTCTTTTTTGTCTTTTATTTTCGCAAACAATGAATACATGAGCACACCGCATAAAAAAGCAATTATTTTGGTTCTTATAACTTTCTTAGTATAAAATAACTTTTCCAACATATTTTTATATTAGTTACATAAATTTTGTCTTCTATGTGCTTAGAACACATTAAAAAATTATGTCGCATGTAAAATAAAGTCAGTCTACAAACAAACCTATTCAGTTGTGAAAAATTATTTTTAAAATACTTGATATTTCGAGCAAGTACTGTTTGGATTCGTCTTAAAATTGGAAAAAAAAATAGTTGATATAATCTGAAATAAAAACGACAATATTTAAATAAAAACATTGTCTAATAGATACACACAGATGTATATACTTGTATATAACTACAGACTGCACAGTAATTTTTTAGAGTAATATCACTGCTTTTCTGTATATACTCTTTTAGAAAAAACTAATATTTGATGAACCTCATAGGAACAATGTCCTTATAACATACATATATATCTATGGATTTACAAGGCTAAACTCAGAGGGCTTGATTCCCTTCATTGGACACAGCAGATAGCCCAATATTTTGCTATGAGAAAGTATACATATACATACACTGTAATCAAAATTCTACATGTTTTGAATGACCTATCCTATCTTCTTTATGGATAAATACTTTTAGATAGTATTAAATATATTATTATTTATGTTACTGTTGTTAAGACCTGCATTCTTTCAGAAACTTCAAACGAATTCTGTTAAAACATATCTCCAATTTTTAAACATCATATAAATTACAATGCTTCAGTTTATTAAATAAAATTTAACCCTCAACCTTCCTCTTTATTTAATTTTTTCTTATTATTTCTATATGTTCTATAATATTTAATTGTTTATAACTCTGTACCTAAGGGGTAATTTTAAATTTATTTCATAGTATTATATTGTCCATTTTAAATATGCGTTATAACTTTTTTTTTACATTCAGGCTTACGTTACCCTAACCGCAACTATAAATTTGGTTTTGTTTGCCTTGATTTAGGGTACTTTATTACCTTTACACGAAATAACCTGTATATATTATTAAGTAAATACATCCAAACTACTTTTGTTATTAAAAACGCGTGTTGTGCACTTCGTCAATTGCTGTAAATGTGATACTAATGTTATAACATTGTTTTCAATTCTCACAGTTTGAGTCAGATATTTCAAGGATATATGGCGTGCAATAAAACATTTGTTTTTGTTTTTTACTTGACCATTTTATTATTACAGCTCCTTTGTGGTTTTCCTCCTGATATTTTTGTTATTAATTCTTTTCCAAGTATTGTGTTTCTTTTTTCTATACCATATTTTTCTTAAATTAATCTTATCATTCTTTTTATAAATTTTTTGAAAAAAAATACGTATTTTTGAAAGTATAAATTAACACAAATAGATGTTTTAAACAATTTTCACCATACTGCTTATAACCCCAACAGATGGCAGTGTCAGCAATAATTTGCAATAGGCATTCAGTTGTATCCTAACAGGGGTATGAAGTGTTGTACTCATCAAAAATTATCTGAAAGTTGTCAAAGTTTTTGTTTACAAAATGGTGTTAAAGTTTCTCAGGTTTTAGTTAAGTTAATACATAAGTTATTTCAAGAATGATTTCCGAATGAAATACAAGAATTTTAGTAATTTTGTTAAGAGAAACTGTGACAAAGAAGTAGTTATAAAATACAGAATGAATCCAGCAACTTACTTCCCGTCCCAGATATTCTAGTAGCAATTAAACAATAGCAGTCACTCACTACTGACTCTTACAGAAAATCTATTCATACAAATAGATATATCCAATTCATATACAATCACCCGAATGTCTCAGGAACAGTAAAAAATAAAAAAGATCAGATAAAACCCTTTAACTAAGCCTTTGTAATGGTGATGTTCCTCTTAAAATTTATTACTCAGACACTGAAACAGGGTAAAAATTATATTAACATATATTTTCCCACAATAATCCATTAACTATTCAGTCTTTCAAATGATCTTCAAAATTAATATAAAAGTTGAACAAAATTGTTTGATTTAAACCCTCACTAGAAGTATTCCCACGAAGGTAAAACAAGGTTCAAGTCCATTAAAAAAATAAAATTTAATAAAGTACCCCCCCCGGTTCCAAGGAACAATTTTATGTAAAAGAAACTGAAAAAGTGAATAGAGACTAAAAGAGCATTACTAAGATATTCGATTAACATTTGTTACCCTAATGGCCAAACATAGAAACGTAGTTAAGGCACTCAATTCGTAATCCGTGGGTCGCAGGTTCGAATTCCCGTTACACCAAACATGCTCGCCCTTTCAGCCGTGGATGGCGTCATAATATGACGGACAATCCCACTATTCATTGGTAAAAGAGTAGCCCAAGAGTTGGCGGTGGGTGGTGATGACTAGCTACCTTCCCTCTAGTCTTACACTGCTAAATTAGGGTCAGCTAGCGTAGATATCCCTTGTGTAGTTTTGCGCGAAATTGAAAACAAACAAACAATTCTTACGGTAATTCTGATGTGTTGTTATACAAATAAAATCAATGGAAAATTAGACTCAAGAAGTTAATCCAATTTACACTACGACGGCTGTTGTCAAGCGATTTACTATTATCAAGGCACCTTGTCCTACTTTGTTTATCGAATCCCGTACAATCTTTGGATTGAGCAAAAGGTCATATCAGGCCTGGAAGTAGACGATATAGTATGGCTATTTTCGATCGGATTTTCTTATTAGTAACTGCACAAATATACTCTTCTCTCTTTGACGTCGTGATCCTTGACCCGGAATGGAATCAGAAAGACCAGACTGCTGATTCGTCAATTGTTCTGAATCATAAGACCCTCCAATGGAGCAGCGACATGTCCGCGGTGCTCTACTGCTAGAAACCGGGTTTTGATACCCGTGATGGGTACAGCATAGATAGTCCTTTGAGTTGCTTTACACTTAATAACAAACAACAACAAAAAACTCATAATAAGCACATTAATTCCAAAAAGTAATGGTGGAGATAAATAATACGGTGTTAAGATACTTTATTCTTTGTTTAGTATATTATATACGTCAGTCTTTAGTTTCACTCTAAATTTAATTAATAATTATTCGACTTTGAAAAATCGCCCATTGCTGTACATACCTCCTTAAATGGACATTGAGCAAGCCTGGAAAAATTTAACTTTCTCATACCAATAAACGTTAGAAAAATAATAAAAAATGAAGATACTATCCATACAAAGATTCAGAAGTCAACACTCAACAATGATCGACGCTAAGAAATTAACAGCTTTTGGATTTCGCTTCTGCTTGCAATTTACACACCGGCTCAATATAGACAAGTGGTTAAAGCTCTTGACGAGTAATCTGGGGGTAGAGGGTTCTAATCACCTGTACATCAAAAAAAAAAAAGCTCTTCATTTCTGTAGGGAGCATTATTATCTTACGTTCAAGTCCACTTTTTGTTGGTAAAAGAGTGACCCAAGAGTCGGTGGTTGGTGATGATTAGCTGCCTTTCCTGTAATCTTACACTGCAAGATATCTCTTGTGTAGTTCTGCGCGAAATTCTCAGTAAACAAACAAACAATACAAGTTACGCTGAACAATTATCTTGATCCTCCAAAACTGCGACACCAGTCAAATAACTGTTCTAAATAAGTATAATTTTTCAGCCTATTCTATTTTGAGCATTATTTGTTATTTTTCAAGCATATTAAAATAAAAAGTTAATACAGCTATTAAATATCAAATGAATAACTTTCAGGTGCATCAGCTAGATGTCTCTTTGTTATGGAAAAACGTTCATTAGTTTTTATCGGATTCTTTCAAACGTGTCTATTTCAAATGCTGTCATCTTTATCGAATTACTCAAATGGTATCAGTGATTCTTTTTAATACGAGGTTTAAATTGCATAGAATGTCATTTACGCTAGATTTTGTTTTGGTGTTATTAAAAAGAAACAGTAATTACGTACATTCGGTATGGCAAACATCTCACATACTTTTCAGTACCAGCAGATAATGAGCTGTTGAATGTTAAAACACGTTCTGAATATAGTGAACGGTGACTTGGTGATGTTTTACGATGTAACTACAATAAACAAGAAAGGAATTTTGGAAGATGGTACTTATCTCGTGTTTAGAACCAAGTCTCTGGGTAACATAATTTGCTAATATGGTAGCCATACATTTTCCTTCTTCTAGAAATAAGACTTAACCAGTAAGGCTTTGGGCATACGTGGCTACATTCAATCGGAAAGAAGCAATATCTTGAGCTACGTATCTATCAGCTGAGGCACTGCCTTGGCAAATCTTAAGGAAGGGATCCTTGACAGCCTCCAGGCATTCGTTTGCACGAGAACACGTTTCAGAAGCACACGAAAGATGTCATATAAGTCGTCATTTTTCAAAGTGGCTATTGGGTTAAGTAAACACAGAAGACTGATTAACATCAAGACATCACCTGTAGAAAATCTTGGCCAGGCAAAATCAATGAAATAAGATCTATGATGGATTATAAAATAAGAGAACGTGTTTTTCTGAAACATAGACCAAGGGATGAAAATAAAACAGTTTTACTGAACCTGGAAATGGAATGCGTAAGAAAAAGTACAAACCGTTGAATAATGGGTCCAAGAATTTCAGTACAGCAAAGTTTTACAGTTAATAATTTACTGTAACAATTTTTTGGTCAAGTGTGTACAAAGTGCCAATTTTATGAATGAATCAATGTAAAACATAAAAACTA
The DNA here is from genome assembly GCF_004210375.1 of Tachypleus tridentatus. NCBI lineage: Eukaryota > Metazoa > Arthropoda > Merostomata > Xiphosura > Limulidae > Tachypleus > Tachypleus tridentatus. The sequence continues at coordinate 244,307,803 of NC_134837.1, read as the reverse complement.
AATATATGTTCAGCATTGTGCAATTTTATCAAACCGCCTCAGAAATTGTCAATTTGTAATACTTGACACAAAATAGTCAGTGGACCGATTATCCTCGGTTGACTCAGAAGATAGCCACATGTGGCTTTGGTATAATAAAACACACACACACACACACACACGTTAAAATAGTCAAAAATTTGCTATAGAAATTAACTAGTAATTTTTCAAACGTTAACATTATAGGAACCTATAACAACACTAGTATAGAAATAGGCCCGGCATGAATCAAGCGTGTTAAGGCGTGCGACTTGTAATCTGAGGGTCGCGGGTTCGCATCCCCGTCTCGCCAAACATGCTCGCCTTTCAGCCGTGGTGGCGTTATAATGTAATGGTCAATCCCGCTATTCGTTGGTAAAAGAGTAGCCCAAGAGTTGGCGGTGGGTGGTGATGACTAGCTGTCTTCCCTCTGGTCTTACACTGCTATATTAGGGAGGGCTAACACAGATAGTCCTCGAGTAGCTTTGTGCGAAATTAAAAAAACAAACAAACAAGGTTCGTGTATCTATGTGTGTCTTTCTTTTTGTACACGTAATAAGTCAAGTTTCTTCTATTTTTCCCTTCAATTTTGGTTGGAATTTGTTTAGTCTACTGATACATTTGTCAAACACGGATGGAGTTTAACAAAAGTCTTTATTTTTCTGTGGGATTAAGATCCAGATTTCTTGCGGCTATTTCATTCACTTGAAGTCTTCTGTGTTTCTTCTCTTTTCTCTTAAGTTGACAAACCTATTCAATAAGTTAGGAGTCATTATCTTTTCGAAGTATGAAATTCTACATAATTCTAGAAAGTATGACACGAAGCAATAATATACTGTGCTGATCCATGATTCTGTCAATGTTTTGAAAATAACCAACATCAATCGAGGATATTGCACCCAGCATCATGACAGAACTTCTCTTATGCTTGATGTTGGCACTAATAACTCCTTCAATGACCTCTTATTGACTACTGAGTGAAAATGTCTACTCCAATTGGAAACTAAACAGTAAAAACTGATACTCATCTATCTAAAACGCCTAGTCTTGTGTTACTGTTGTAAAGACCAGGATACACGTCCTTTCACAAAATATATTTATATACTTCTTTGCTATATTCTCCTTACGTAGTAACAGCTTTCTTGCTCATTCCCCTCCCCTCCCCCAAACACCGTATTTCTGCAACCTTTTTGATATTGTACTTCTGGTAACTTTTTCTGTGTGTGACTTCTTGACGTCATCAGCAAGGTTGTTCGCTGTGTACTGTCAGTTTTTCAAGAACTGATCTTTAAATAACCTAATATCTCTTTCACTAAGTTTTTTTTTTTTCCTTTCCTTGCCTTGTATAATATCATAAGTCTTCTTGTAACGGTCCAATGTGCACTTTGCAGCACTTGATGAACAACTGAGGTTTGTACAATTTTCCTTAAAGTACAAGCAGTATCATATAAAATTTCGATTCTGTTAAAATATGTTAATTTTCTTTCTTCGAGCAGTGCAATGGCAAAACTACACAGTGTTAGCTGTACTGGATTATATCTTCGAAACACACGCATTTCTTACACATTAAATGCACGACGTGTGAAAGTCTCAAATTTTACTCAATTATGAATGATACAAAAACTAAAAGTGACAATTGTGCTCCACCAATTTATGTTTAGATATGTTAAGTAACGTTCAAAATACAGTTTAATAAAATCATATGTTGCTTTGATCAATTAAATATATAGCATATTAATGTCATGGATAAAGTGAAAAATTCAATAATTTGCTTATTTTGATTTTTTTCCCAACATCTCAGCACAAAAAGATTTTATTTTATTGTTACAACAAATCAAAACTATAAAAGCAAGAGCGTTTTTGATACATCCTCATATTATTGTAAGTATCTTGATTAGTTTTCATTAGTTCATGAGACATGTAAGATTAGAGATAATCAACACTTAGTTGTTGTGTTTTTTTCAGAAATGCTTTGAATTATGATTGGTATACGAATATAGAACTATTTGATAATATTCCGATATCACTGTTTTTTATAGTTTAATGGCTTACGATCATTATGATGCAGAGACAAGGTAATTTAATTAGTTTATACCAGCATTAGTCACGAAAGACATCTTTCATTTTTAATCATTAATGTTTTCTAATGCAACAGTGCGATATTTATGTTACCATATTAAAAAACATCCGGGCTGCTTGGCTCTACGTCGAAATTAATATGACTTGCTGACATGAACCACTGCTAAAAAATTAAATCCTACAGAAGTTATACGCATTTCAGCTGGTTGAATAATGTTCACGATACAACAAATGAACACAGAAAAAAAATACCTAAATATATTTGTCTCTATGATGTTTGGAGTTATACAACCAATCAGAAAACAAAAATCGAGAAGATAGCATGTTATGTTCCATAGTCATGCGTTGCACGATCATATTCATTGTATCCAATTTACTATTTTATCACTCGTAGAACATTTAAAATAACACAGAAAACGTTACATCTATAAATATAGAAATAAAAGATGACATGAGAAACCATACAAAGCCGGATCAGGTAGGCATTCCAGAAGAAACGCTTACAATATCCCTGTCCGAAGTAAATGTAAATACAGTACAGCACTACGCAGTTCTCTGTTCGTGAGAATATGTCAACTAACAATAAATCACAAATATGAGTAACTTCAAATCTCCACATCTTGGTTGTCGTGTTCAAACAATGGATATATATTGATAATATATTAGAAGTGTATGCAAAAATGGTTCGCTATAGTCCTATGATTCCTGGTCTCATCAACAATGCGGTCTCTCTTTATAAACTCTGTCATGTGTTAACAATTTATTAATATTATTATAGCTGCTCTGTTTTCCGGCTACCAACATACTCGTTTTTATTTCCGGCTATATTTTGCCTGCACGTACAAGGATGTAGATAGAGTAGGGGCGCTTGAGGGCTTCAGTTCCCCCAAATTTTCAACCTGAATATGATAAATTATCCACAAATACCGTAATATCCATGAGCGCATATATTTTAAACTCTTATTTACACATAAGTCCCCCACTTTAAAAACCGGTCGGCCCGGCATGGCCAGGTGGTTAAGGCACTCGAGTCGTAAACTGAGGGTTGTGGGTTCGAATCCCCATCACACCAAACATGCTCGCCCTTTCAGCCGTGGGGGCGTTATAATGTAACGGTCAATTCCACTATTCATTGGTAAAAGAGTTGTAGGTGAGTGATAATGACTAGCAAACTTCACTGTAGTCTTACACTGCAAAATTATAGACGGCTAGCGCAGATAGCCCTAGTGCAGATTTGCACGAAATTCAAAACAAATCAAACCGATTTAGTCCTTGAGACATAATTCTCCAGAATATAATTTAGTTTCCATTTTAGGCGTATTTAATATTTCATTTTCCCTCCAGTTGAATGATAACGATATGAAGAAAATCTATTTGAAACTGAGCCCCTCAACAAAGCGGAATTTATTTAAAAACGCTAATGCAACTGTAAACTAAAGAGTGACTTTGACTTGAAAATTGTACAGATCCTTTTTTCTCTCCCCCCTCCGTGACTCAGCAGTTATTGTATAAACTTATAATGTTAAAATCTGCGTTTCAAAACCCTTGGTGGACAGATAGTCCCTCGTCTAGTTTGTGCTTGATATAAAAAACAGTGTAAACATACATTGTCATGATTCTAGGAATTACATTAGGTGCTAGCAGTTTCCCACTCACAGGTTACACATTGTTTCCTACTCAATTGTAAACAAATAGGTATTGTCTCATTTTTTATTTCACATTTAATGTACAACAATTCAGGTAGAATATAAGTTTTATTTTTTATCAACTAGCACAAAATTCTAAATCTGCAACTGTTAGGTAAGCGCCTCACAAATTATTAATATTGATCTGATTATTTAATCTATTAGGTTGGAAAACTTCGAAACCTTTGACCTAAGTTTTATCAAGAAAAAAAATGTGTAAAATTATATAGAAAACTAAAGACGTAGGAGAAACAATTGGTGGATGATATTAAACATAAAGGGCTATCTGTGCTCTGTTAACCACGTTTAGCTGGACTCGTAATTTGAGGATCGTGGGTTTGAATCCCCGCCACACCAAAGATGCTCGCCCTTTCAGCCGTGAGGGCATTTTAATATGACGGTTAATCCCACCATTCGTTGGTAAAGAGTAGCCCAAGAGTTGGCAGTGGTGGTGATGACTAGCTGCCTTCCCTCTAGTCTTACATTGCTAAATTAGTGATGGCTAGCGCAGATAGCCCTCGTGTACCTTTGAAAACAAACAAACAATCACTACGGTTAGCGAAACACGGTTTGTAGCGGCATTAGTTAGTACATGGATGTGAGGCTGACTAGCTAGCTTGTCTTCGCGGTAAATGGATATGCCTTTGCCTTTATGCCCCCAGTGAGCACAATTACATCACATTTTCGTAGCTAATTTAATGAACTATAGACTAAGGGTAGGCATGTTAAGTAATAAAAAAACGCACACACACGTAAGGTGCCACATAAGGCTATTAGGGACGGTGCTGTAAGTTCCTTCCGTAGTCAATCATTGAAACCCAGTCCACTTCCGCAAGTTTGACAGTAAAGCTGAGCGGATTGCATGAAGAATATTTAAGTAACAACGGAGATAGAACTAATTCTTTAACGTCAGCAGACTATTATAATAAGTTAGCTCCTGTATCTGAGGCGAAACTTTCTCTAACTTGCCAGAAACGATGACTTTATTCAACATAACAAGGAATTTCACAAACTAATTAATTATTTTTACAGCATTTATGTTCTCTGATAGTAATTTTGTGCCTTAGCTACAAAAAGATTTAGAAACCCCTTGTGAAAGTATAATATATAGCTTTTACACAGACTAAACCTAAAATTAATGTATGTAGTGAGCATATAGACAACATACATAAAGTGCTCTTAGCTTTAATTGATTATATGAAGCATCAGATGATTCAAGAATGGTCATTACGAAATTCACGTTGGCAAAAGTATTCGAAAATAAAAAGAAATTAAAACTTTTATTTCTCAGAAATTCACGGGTTTTGACATCTATAGTGGATACAATAGCGACAATCCATTTTGTCGCTGTGGGATTAACAACAAATAAACAAATTATTTGATTGCGAAGTTGTATCTTTTTTACACCGCCCTTAAGGTTAAGGTATGTACCGATTAGAAAATCTTTAGAAAGTGATTTTTTTAATTATCATGATAAGTTCAGAAATATTTTTATTAACTGTTTAATTGTTAGAAACTTAAAATTCCGATAATTAAAGGAATTTAGGACTTAGTTTCAAGTGCATACTTAGTTTGCTAGCTACCTTTTTTGGTTCATAAAATATGAAATTGTTATAATAAAAAACAAAACAAAAGTAATTCAAACGTGTCCTACCAGTCCCCCGTCACACCAAGCATGCTCGCCCTTTCAGCTGTGAGGGCATTATAAGTGATGGTCAATCCCACTATTCTTTGGTAAAAGAGTAGCTCGAGAGTTGGCGGTGGATGGTGATGACTAGCTGCCTTCCCTCCATTCTTATACTGCTAAATTAGGTATGGCTAGCGCAGATAGCTCTCGTGTAGCTTTTCGCGAAGTTCAAAACAAACCAAACCTATTAATCTAGATGAAAACCCTTAAGATTTAAAATAAATGAATAATAAATAATTTTGTTAAAATTTTCCACAAGGTATTTTCTTAAATACTTCATTCAAGCGTATCATACTAAGAGAATACTTGTGTCAAATTAAACCAATATAAAGGAACACCTTTAAACATATACTAATTAATAACCTAACATCTAATTGCAACGCCCCTACGGTCCCGTACCTGTTTATACTCTCGTCCCTAAGAAATGTGTCCTGCAATTATCAGTTGCAAACTCTCTCTTTGTTAACCTGGAGATGACCTCGGAAGTTCGAAACGTTATTCTCTGCTTTATTAGTAAAAGTGTTAATGCCCATGCCAGCTGTTCTGAGATACATTTTTGCTTCAAGTAGGTTTCTCGTCATCAAAAGAATATTTAACTCAAACATAGTGAGTTGATTATACAGAAATTGCCATATTTTGTTAGCCATTTTGGGCAAGATAAAATTTGCTAGAAATAACAGTTTTTAGTACAAATAGTCTATAAGATTAGAATTCGATTTCTTATTTTGGGAAAACACGATAAAGCTTTTGTTTTTGAAATGTCTACCTAAAGTAAGTCTAGTTTCCTCAGAGCTGTTTCATTTTGAGACTGATTTTCATTGGAAGAATGATATTCAACATGTACATGACATCTAGAGCACTCTGCGCACTTAGTAGAAACAATAAATCTTGCAATAAAAATCCCATAAAGTGTAGAAGTTTTGTTGTTGTTGTTGTTTTTCAAATTGTAATTTATCTATTTATCATTCGAAATCAGAGATATGTGTAAAAATAGCATATCAGACATAATAGGTAGATCTGAATGCTATTTTTACACACATGCCGTTTATTTTTAATCTGAAAGAGACAAATTAAGAGGAAGTAGGAAAAAAATCAACAGTTACGTGACTGTTATAACTAATGTTGAAAGTATTGGCTCGTAATGCTTCGGTTGCATTCGGTAGTAAGTGTTCTTTGACTATATATTGTGACTTTCGTTGGTTTAAGTTTACTCAATCATAGCTAAGCCTGATAACCCTTTAACGATCTAGGATAATGAATGTTATTACAATGAGAATAACAAAAATAACATATTCTTACTATATCATTCTGCTTCGTAGCTATACTTTCATTGGATTCTAACGTATTTAGACGATTTTTGTTTTCAGTTGCTTTAAATTCAATATTAATCTCATGTTGGATCCGTTCCCTAATTTCACATTTCCTGCAAACATCACATTTTCCAATCTGACACTCACAACTCAAGACAAAGGCACACAGATTCCAGCCAGTTTCCCAATACATGGCGTGTGTTTGTTGTTAAGCAAAAGCCCACTGCTGGTATCGAAATCCAGTTAATTTTGATGTAGATTATTTTTACCAGGATTCACATAAAGAACTATTGGAAAAAGTTTCGCAAAAGCAATATCAGATCACTAGCTTAAGCCTTCTACATGAATGGTCGTTCCAGTTCTTTTACTTCATTCCACCACTCTAATATGACGTCGTCAGAAGAACACCATTTCGAACCAGCTATTTTTCTTTTGTGCTTTTCTCAGGTAACCAATAATCGTACAAACATCTGTATGCTTTAATACGAAATTCTTCAGTTTTTTTTCTATAATCTACAAGTATATAAATAAATACTACAGTGCAGTTTAACCAAACGCATCGTCGTTGTTTATACTGTAATATATCACATATAAGTAGAAGTCAGCCAAGTTATTAAGCGCAAAGCTAACCAACAGTCTACCTGTTTTATAACCTTATAAGTCCAAAAAAACTTCTATTGAGCCATTAAAGGGTGTTTTCGTTTCTTAGCGCAAAATAATTTACGACTATTTTAATAACATAGAAACAATTTTAATTCTTTAAGGATGGATTTTAAATGTTTATAATGTAACTTATACACCTTAAACTACTTTGTAAATACATGTTACGTCGATCTACTTATTACGAAAACGTCGATCAAATAAGCAATCTTTGTGTATTACTATGCCGGTAAAGATTGTAGAGAATGTATGATACGTGATATTTATAGGTAACATGCGGTATACCTTAAATGTTTTAACTGATATGGAATTGGTTCGCTTACATTAAATTTTCGTACACCTTTGAAGTCGTCTATCAAATGAAATTTCCACTTTAGCTCATGTATTTCATAAAATTTTTCGTGTGGATTATGAAGAACGTAATGGTAGTGTGGGGGAAAGGGGATAGTAATTTTTTTTTTTTCTGTTACTGAACATAAAACTACATCACTCATATCGAAGCCACATTTTTAATGTTGGAAGTCTACAGATATACCTCTGTGCCACTGGGATGAGCGGCGTATTGAATAGCTTAGCGCTAAATACGGGTTTCCTATACGTAAACTGTTTTGCAAAAGGCGATGACTTTCACTAAAGTTTTGAAATAAGTATGGAGAAGAATTCATTCCTAATTTGCGATATGTAAAAAAAATAGACATAAAAATTGTATTTATCAAATCCTTTAATACTAATCGTTTAAAAGCGATTTTAGTGCCTTTTGTCGTATTCAGGTCAGTTTGTTTGTTTGTTTTTGCATTTCGCACAAAGCTACTCGAGGGTTATCTGCGCTAGCCGTCCCTAATTTAGTAGTGTAAGACTAGAGGGAAGGCAGCTAGTCATCACCACCCACCGCCAACTCTTGGGCTACTCTTTTACCAACAAATAGTGGAATTGACCATAGTATTATAACGCCCCCACGGCTGAAACGGCGAGCATGTTTTGGCGCGACGGGGATGCGAACCCGCGACCCTCAGATTACGAGTCGCACGCCTTAACACACTTGGCCATGCCGGGCCTTCAGGATTAAAACAAAAAAACAATCCATGTTAAACGATCAAGGTTTTGGAACCATAGTTTTTTTTTTTTTTTAATTATCAGAAGCCCCTGAACAATACTTCAGGATACAATGAATTAAAACAGTTTTGTACATATCATGATAAATATGTAATGTTAGCAATGTGCAACAGTACGTACGCCCAAGAAGACAGGATAACCAACGTCGTATGATGTATGATATATTGTAAAATACACAGGAGTATAATTGTAGTATTTATTGAAAAGAGTTGAAACTTTTCAAAAAAATAATTAATTAAGTGTAAGGAAGATGAAAATAAAAATAAGAAATATAAACATGCATCGAATAAAAATAATAATATTACTTATACAGTGAAATCAACACTTATCTAATCTGTACGTGTTGATTTTACTATATGTTCAACAATAATTAATAAATAATTTGTGGCTTTTAGAAGTTCACTAAATAAAAGAATTGGTTTGTGTTTTACTACGGTACTGTAACAAGAAATAAAAGAAACAGGACTACAGGGATATCACTATGTTAAACTCTATAAGAACGTCACGTGGTGTTTGCTGTAAAACGAGGAGACTAATATCATCAGGTGTATGTGGTCAACTTGGTTGTGATTTCGATTTACAGATTCCTTAGTACATTCATCGATTCTCACACACTCGAACGTTATAAACACTTTAAACTTGATTTATGGTCTACTTAAGCGTATAGTTGTGTTAGGCGGCTTTGAAAACTTGCTGTACCCAGCTGTTCATTGTATGAACTGTGTTGTGTAATACAAACTAAGGTGCATTATATTTAAGAGTTTTATTATTCTAAAATATGGTGTTAATAATTTCAGTGCTACGAAATAAGAACTATGATCATTTTTTTTTTAAATTCCTGATGACTATTGTAAGTCTTTTATCTATTTTTTTTTAATATTTACACTCACGCAAAATACCGCTATAATTTATAAGAAATTATACACTATTTTAACATTCCTTAAACAAAGCAGTGCAAACTTTAACCTCGCTTGCAGTTTATTATGATTTTGGCTTTCTTTTACGCCTAAACATAATTATTGAAGATATAAACATTCAAAATTATGAGTAATTTGAATGTTCTTGTGTAACATAAGCAGAAACAAATCATGAATAATATTGCCCAAGAAATGTACTTAATATATCAATATACGAAATCTTATGTTAACAATTATTAATTCAGTTATTTTGGATTTTGTTTGGATGATGTTTGCAACATCTTTTCCCCAAAAACGTTTTAATTCGAAAACACTGTTCTTTATTTTTATGCAAAATGTATTTATTAAATATTTTGGATAGGATATTATGTTATTATTACCTTTGTTTGGTAAAAAGTTAAACAAATAAAAAGAGCATAACACTTAACGCTATAAATTTAATTAATCTTTTTGGTTTCTTTATGCAATATCTCATCAACTAGAATAACGTAGTAAAACATTTTAGTTTCTTTAATTATGAATTAAATAAAAAAGTTAATTAAGCAAGTGTCTTTAATGTATGTAGCCAGAGATATAAGATATGAAAAACAACTATAACTAACAAGGAACCGTGGCTACTCAGGATTACGTCTGAAAGTTGTAACTTAAACATTTGGTACTGGTGATAACCTGCAGTGGACAGAACACATTATCCCATGTAGGTGCAAAGCGCAGTCCTCAGGTAAGATTCGAATGGACAAATATGATTTAAACACAATACTTTCTATACTTAAAAGCAGTTATTTAACTTTTCTAGTCTTATAATCTCCATATTTATTAAGTTTAGCAAGTAACTGTTATCACATCTTATGTGCTATATTTTAATTGCAGTATCAAAATTGTTTATATTCGTTCATCTATTAAGCGTACGTGTTTTCGTAATAGCAACATCATTTTTGTTATTAGTGAAAATAGTGAAAAGTCCTGGATCTCCAATTTGTAACGTATATTTTACACAATTCTCTGAAATTTTCCCTGAACAGTATTTCTAATTATTTTTATTTTTATTTGTTTCACATTAAGGACTGAGCGTGATATAGGGCTAAAATATCAGGCTGTAGATCAGAAGACCAAATGTTACAGCTGCGATATTCCTGCGCACACGATCTTGATTTGTTGTAACGCTGTAACAGTGACAGTCAATTTATTTATTTTTTATTTGGCTACATTTCATTGTCTCTTCATATGAGCGACACCTCATGCACACAGTACGCTAGACGGCCAGATCAGAAACGACCTCTGTTAAGAAGTCTTAAAAGATGAACAGCTGACCAGATATAATATAACCAGTTAGTAGCACCTACCGCCTTTAAGTGGTTTCCCGTAACTGGATAGCATTATTGACTCTAATTCTTATAACTTAAAGGCCAAACCCGGACTTTATGACAAAACATTAGGTTTTCTGGCTTATCCATCTATCCCCTCCTTTGCGTGAGGTGTTGCCAAAATGGAAATACCAAAAATCAATAGTTTTACATTAAGTTTCGCAAGTATAGTACCCAGAATAAAAAATTACCAACGAATTTTGTTGGTAAAAATCAAATGTTATCTGATGAAGAAGATATTTGAGTGTAAACCAACTATATATATTGGGTCAACCTCTAAGCGTTCAAAACTGTATGCATGAAAATGTTATGAATCTAAACTACTGATCAGTTTTGATGAATTAAATAAATTATTAGATTAAGGGTGATCTACAATAGGATTCTTCCTGGGCCCCAGCACAGATTTGTAAGAAGACCAGTGGGTACCATATCGTAGTTGAAAAAGAAATAAATAAAATTGTTACTCAATGTTCTTTTTTGTTTAGCACTGAGCTCATAGAATGTCAATGACGTCACTCAAGTTCCTCAATAAAATCACAACCGTTTTCAACAGACGAAATTGATTCTATTCACACCGCTATATTTTTGTTTTTAACAATAAAACGGTTAACTTTTGTAGTTCTTGACCATCCAAATGTTCAAAGAGATAAAGATTCAAGAAAGAATCTATTTTGCAAAGCAAATTTGCCGCTCGTTATGAAAAAGGTAACGTTTTTATCTGACATGTCTTGCTTATCCAGCATAAGAACATACAAATTATTTCATAAAATATTCTTTCTTTGATTTTTTTTTTTTTTTTGCTGTCTTGTATACTCACGAAATGTATTCTTCGTTATTTGCAGGCATTGTCATCAACGACAGGATAACGCTTGCAAAAGGATATATAAAGTTGCAGAGAGACAGAATATCTTTCTTTTAATATAAACTTTTATAGCAAACATACTAAAGATATTTATATTCACACTTTACCTTATCAACCGTTACTAGATGAAATATTGAACGTATAATAACATTTTTACTTTAATTAGGTAGGTACGGTCGTTGTTACATTTTTATCTCAAGTGTCTGATTACAGCTACGAAGATTAACATTGGAACCTTAAATATTGTTATTATTACCTTCTTGTGTATCGTGCGTGAAATGGCGAAAATGTTAGTATTTTGTGTGAAACATATAAACCTGTGTTCGTGATCAAAATTTCGAAAGTAAAAAACTTATCATTTGAAAAGAATTTTCTATTATTATTATTATAAATTCGAGGTGCGTATCGAACTTTCCACAAACGAAGCTCAGTATTGCTACATATCACGTACTTTGATATGCTTACAGTTATCCTCAAAATACTGAATTTATTTGTAAAATACAGTTTTCTGATTCAGTGAGCGCTTTTCGTCCTTTCGTGGGTTAGTGGTAAGTTTAAAGGCATATAGCACTAAAATCAAAGGTTCGAAAACCTGCAGTTGACACAGCGCAGCTTTGCGCTAAAATCATAATAACAACACATTAAATTTATTTCCCTCATACTCACTGTATATATTACGGACAATATTCTTGCGAGCAAGATTTTAAAAACTTCTTTATCGCAAAGAAATAAAATAAAATGTAAAGTACAAATAAAATTATTTGGTTCCTCTTTTGCTACACTTGTCTATTTATATTAAAATTACGCAAACACAGAGAGGATTAAGAGATATACTCTGTAAACCGCATTGAACGTAGTTTCACACCGTTGCTTGTTTTTGTATTTAACTGAACAAGTGTTTGTCTTGCAGACGAGAAGATGGATTACTGAGACAAGCTCAGTGAAAGTCTACAAATTAGAAGCTGTAACCTTATTCTTTCTTTTACTGGACCAGAAGTATTTTTACGACATGATCTAGTGGAATTGTGAATATGAAAGTTCATTATTCTAATCCCGTTGTCGCAGAGAGGCATTCCTCAATTTGAAATTTCACTACATATATGTAATATATAAAAGTACATAGTCAAACAAAACTAGCTAAAAGGTTGCCGGTTGGTACTGTTTATTAGCTCCTTTTCCTTTAGCCTAACAACTACCAGTGGCACAGCACTATGTCTGCAAACTTACAACACTAAAATACGTGTTTCAATACCCGTGGTGGGCCGAGTACAGATAGCTATTTGTGTAACTTTATGCTTAACTGCGAAGAAATGCTTTCTGCTACTTTACCTTCTACTATAAAGCTTATTCTGGGTACTTCCTCAGATCGTAAAATTGCTACTGTTTTATGATATAATGACATTTATTCTTAATCCATAATATTTGCGTTTATCAACCAATCTTCAAGTAACTGGGATATCTCACACCTTTTAATTCTGTCTGATCAGATTACCTATTATTACAGATTCTATTTCTGCTTATCCAAATCCTCCTATATCACTAATTATCCATCTTTTGCACACATATAATATAACATGTTGTCCTAAAAATTATATAACCTGTTGTCTTACAACTTTCTCTCTTTAAACTAACCAATACCTTGCTTCTCTATTAAATCGAATTGTTACTTCTTGACTCTAGTTTAAATTCTTTAGAATTCTGATATATCATTCATCCAGCTCCACTAGTTTTCTGCAGGACTTTAATTAAGTTCTCATGGTTAACCAGTATAAAACTGATTGAAATACTATAAACAAATGCACACAAATAATTATTTGCACTTCCATAGCTCTTTTACCTGAGGTCGAATATGCTCTTTTGTGGAATCATATCAGTCCTAAAACCATTTTGGTCTTCTGACAGTTCATTGTAAACCTTTTATGTATACAGTTATAAATTCCAGTGAACACACAAATGTCCTTTATTTTAAACTTTTACAGTAAATGCTACGTGGCCGCAATCTTTTTTTTTTTTTTTTTTTTTTGAAACACCTAATGGTTTTTGTAGGGCTGCTTCCTCTACCCTAACGATATTATAACATTCTCGCACACACTTCGTGAACTTCACCTCAAAATTCTAAATTTAGAATTGTATCTAGTTGTTTCTTTTTTTACTTTCAGTTGCTACACTGGAAAACAGGATAGTTTCCTATTCAACTGTGTTCTCAATCAGTAAATTTTACACATCTTATGTGTTGTCTCGTAATCTCCAAGCCTTGTAGATCTTCTGCTCAGATATTCATCCTTTTTTTACTTAAATAAGCATCAGGTTTTATTATCTGCTTTCATATTCTTTTGTCCTCCTTTTGATAGTTGTCTTGTTTCATCCACTATACTTCTTTCTCTTTTTTTAGAATTACGTGTCATTCAACGGGAAAATTGTGACTCCTATTGCAAATCTACATGCACTCAAGATACAAATTTCGCAAAGTTAGGGGTTGCACACTGCATAATAAAAAAGTTTTTCCAGTGTCATATTAGCAGGAGTTCCATTATAGTAACTAAAATTGCTAGATATGTCAGCTAGGAAGTTTTCGCTATTAAAATCATACATAGAAGTTTTAGAATAGTAAGTGGACAATTGTAATATGTACTCTGGCCTGGAAAACGTGAACAGATTTTGTCACTGAAGTTTGTGTTATTATATTCATACACGTTACGGCCCGGCATGACCAGGAGCTTAGGGCGCTCGACTCATAATCTGAGGGTCGCGGGTTTGAATCCCCATCACACTAAAAATGCTCGCCTTTTCAGACTTGGAGGCGTTATAACATGATGGTCAATCCCACTATTCGTTGATAAAAGAGTAGTCCAAGAGTTGGCAATGGATGGTGATTACTAGCTGCCTTTTCTCTTGTCTTACACTGACAAATAAACGAAGGCTAGCGCATATAGTCCTCGTTTATCTTTGCTCAAAATTCAAAATAAACAAACAAACATGTTACAAAACGCTGCACTTAGTTTAGAACTGCTGGAGTACGGTTTATTGCAGGTATTTTTCTGAATAGTTTTGGTGCTCCAAGTTGATCTAGATTTCTCTGCTATTCAAAGCCATTAAGAACAAGGGATATTACACCTTGCAAATTATTTGTAAATTCTTCATTCGAAAGCAATTTTATGATCTGAGTGTATAAATATTTTATGGCAGAAGGAAATGTTACAAACACTTCCGAAAGACACTTTACTTATGCAACGTCAGTACTGGCCGATTGCAATTCTGATACATTTGGTTCCATCGTAACTTTACATTGGTTATGTAGTTACGTGACTCGTTAATTTACATATTAAGCTAATTTTAATATAATGTACTTGTCCTTCTCTATGTATTTACTAGTCTGTGAACAAGTAAGTACGCAAACCATTGATGTATACTTGAGAATTAATGAGCATGATTCAGCTGTTGTTTGTATAAGAAAAGAGGAAGCTGATGAAGAATATGAGATTTTTTGAGTGATACCTAACTAACTGTTCAGTAAACAGTGTATATGTGTACAATCTTGAGCAAAATATATACATATATATAAAAAATTCAGTGCTTCATACAAACCTTCAGATATTCCAACATTTCACATCACACTGTCACAATGTTTACATTTGGTAGCTGTGTGTGCTTAATATATAAGATAATCATAATTTATCACCATGTGAAAACATTCGATTAAAAATAGATTTCAGCTATTTTTGGGACTCAGAAAATCCCCTTAGCTTTCAGTCTATTAAACACAAACATATATTCCAACAAGACAGACACCAAAGTTGTTCTGGTTTTGTGATAAAACTTCTTTAGCCACTTTAGTGAAATCAGCCCGTATTTTTATTCAGTGCTCTACCAAAAATTCTGTGAATGATTTCAAATTCTAGAATACTTTTAAAAAATAAAATTGAGTACAGATTTCGTCTCGAAATTTGTAAGGCTTAACATTCTAGGCGAATTTCAATTAGAAATGTTTTTTGCAGATACCAATTCCCTTATTCTTTAATAGATTGTTTAGGTAGAGTATTAATGACGAAACTTTGTAAAATGGACGGCAATTGTTGTGTAGAGGACGGCGTTTCGAAAGTTTTCGGCCTTTCGTCTCAAGACATGCAATGTCTTTTTACCATTAGAAGGTAAGTCGAAAGGTTTTTGATTAAAAGTACTATTTAATAGATACAATGCTGATTCTAAAAATCAACAAACAATACAAATGTTTTGATTTATTCTCACATGACACACCTACTTTTAGACCTAGCATGATCAAGTGATTAGGGCTCTCGACTCGTAATCTGAGGGTTGCGGGCTCGAATCCCCGTCACACCAAACATGTCCGTCCTTTAAGCCGTGGGGACGTTATAATGTTACGGTCAATCCAACGAATAGTCCAAGAGTTGGCGGTAGGTGGTGTTGACTGGCTATCTTCCTTCCAGTCTCACACTGCTAAATTAGTGACAGCTAGCATAGATAGCCCTCGCGTAGCTTTGCGCTACAAGAACTTTGTAACGGAGAGAACCAAAGTTTCAGTTAGTTTTAAGCTCTGCGAAATAGTTACGAGTTGTAAGACTACTTAATGTATCCATTATAAGCCCTCAAATAATATATAACAAGTAATTTATTGTAGCTTTTAGTACATGATATCGGCGGCGTACAGAAACCCAGCGTGGCTTCAACGTTTTTTGAAAATCGTTTCTACATACACCGTAAAGGAATAATTCTCGGAATAAAATTCAAATGAAAGACAGATCAAAATACAGATACATTTTAAATAAAGTATACAGCCAGCTACATTCCCGTGTTTAATCTACAAATGCTACCAATTTCAAAAGCACTTAAGCACAAAAATACTTCAAGTTAGAATCAAACACACGAGTAATTATGAAACCGGCAACATTAGCTAGCACCCTACCAGGTATGTATTGATTGCTATCTGGAATAAACGCTAGATTAGAACGTTTGATCTTCGTATGAGATCGAACAACTATACATACCAACAATTCAATCATTCTCTTCCTTCATGGTTGTTTTGCTTTCTGGTTCTGTTGCACTCATTTATTAACTCACAATTTTTATCTTTTCGTTTAAAACTTCATATTTTATTCGCATTTTTAACATTTTAATCCCTGTAAGATTCCCTTCAGAACTTTTCAATTCTTTCTCTCTATCTCTCTTTCATTCAGTTACTTCCTACTATCTCTTTATTTTTCAATACATTTGATTTTCGCTTCATTCGTATCCATTGTATTAATTTTTGCTTTTATATAACAAAAAAAAAAAAAAGTGTTAAATTACACTCTAAATTCTTACATTGTCCTATTGTCCATCTTTAACTGCCCCCCGCTAGTACAGCGGTATGTCTCCGGATTTATAAAGCTAAAATCAGGGGTTCGATTCCCCTCGGTGGGCTGAGCAGATAGCCTTTGTGGCTTTGCTAAAAGAAAAACACCATCTTTAACTTTTGCTGAACACGCATGGGCCTAACAGTAATAACGTTTGCTACCAATCTTCCATACGTTGACAGACATTGTTGGTTGCACTTACTACAATTACATTCTCCCTTGATATAATATCAATAGAGTGATTTGAACTGTAGGCACTTTAATAGCATTTACACAAATAAAAGTAAAAGTGGTTGTTGAGATTTAAAAAAATATTAAGATAGATTATATCCAAATCTAAATTGATAATCGAAGAAAGGCTTGCAAATTCGTATCTCTGTATCACCGACAATTAAACGTCACGGTTTAACGTAATTACACAAGCCCATACAATCTACGAAGGGTTTATACTTTAGGGATTGATTGTATAATTCATGACGACTTCATGAGCAATTGACCACATTGGAAAGCAACATAGTAACTCGACACTGATATATGCAATTAATTGCAAGTCAGTAAAACTTGTAATATCTGGCTACAGGAGAATGAATGATATAAAATAAGGGATATGATTTATGTTTCTAGGTTCACGTGCAGCAGGAGACGCGAGAAATGTATTGATTTTAAAATAAAAACCTATGAGATATAGAAACAAGCAATGAAAGAAAATGGTTAGGTCTCAGACAAAAAATCAACGTGTGTTAATGTGGTAGCTAATTACCAAATTATTTTGTGCATATCAAAGAACTTTAAATCTCAATTGAGAGCAGATAAAAACTGCAGATAAGAATAAAATTGCGACTTAGCCGAAAAACCACGAAAATAACACCTTAATGTTCTTCACTTATTTTATGGACGTAGTATGTGTTCAAAATTCATTCTTTTGAACACATACTACCATAATGCTTCCATAAATCTTGATGGATTTACCTGTCATAGTGAGCCTAAAACTATAGCAATAAGCTAGTTTAGGTCCTACACAAATCTCAGATGACTGTTATGGCTATTTTGATGGTCTAACTTTATTATCATATTTTAAGAAATAGTGCTGAAACTCAATCTACAAAAGCCTTCTGAAATTAACTTGGGAATGTATTCGATCATGTTTGTTTGTTTGTTTTTTAATTTTACGCAAAGCTACACGAGGGCTAAATGCTCTAACTGTTTCTAATTTATCAGTGTAACACTAGAGGGAAAATAGCTGGTCAGCATCACTCATCGCCAACTTTTGGGCTACTCTTTTGCCAGCAAATAGTGGGATTAATCGTCACATTATAATGGATCCACGGCTAAGAGAGCGAGCTTGTTTTCTGTGACGTGGTGTTAAAGAAAACAGAATCAAAAAATAATAATCAAACAAAACCATCACATCATAGACTGTACAATGGTAATTATTTTATCTTAAATTTTTTGTTGTGTATGGGCCTATTTTATTAATGAAAATATATATAGAGTACACGCTATAATGTAGAATATAAAATGTACTCTAGGTTTTGGAGGTGACTCGATCTCCTAATTTCTTCTTTTTTCCTTAAATTATTTTATTATTTAATTATTCTTCATGTGAGACTGGCTAACCGTGATTAAGACTGAAAGATGGTGTATCCTCACCTCAATAGGGCTTCTACTTTCGCAGTCCCCTCCAAAACCTCGGGCACATTTTATATTATACATTATAACCTGCATTCTGGGGATCTTTTCGATCAGTGCAGATTTTTCTTACTTTTGTTTGGGGTTATTTTTGTTTATAACAAATTATCACTAGTCAGAGGTTTAGATTTCCTGTTTCTAACGCCGTTATTCCTTTTTATTTTGTTTTAATGTTCTTGACTGTTTAGTATTAATATTCTATATATATATATTCTATATCCACACCTTAAGTTTACTAATTTTGTATTTCTTGAAGTTTCAGGGAGTCCGACTATCACGATTACATTTTAAAGTTTTCCAATGTGTGTGCCTGCATGCTTTCATATTATTAGAAATTATTTATGATGTTTTTTCTTTCTTTTTCCTTCACTTAATTATTTCCTGTGTAATATTATTTCTTCAAGACGGGCGAAGACTTGCCTTGCGTTGGAGCTCTGGATTTCAAATTTCGAGAAACAGGTTTGAATATGTGCGATTTCACAAAATTTCTTCCGCTTTTTAAATTGTGGATGAATTAAAAAATCTCTACCTTATCTGTTCAAGATCGAGAGCGTATGTTGTAGTTTTCAGTGAAATAACATTATTCAAACACTTTATGGAGGGATTTCTTTGTATACATGCCTGAAACTGTTTTATGTTGGGTTTTTTTTTCATAACGTAGCCAAGAAATGTACGTACAATCTAATAACTCACATACTACATTATATACATTCACATCATGCTCATTTAGCTTTGATTTTCTTTCTTCTCGTCTTTCTAAACGATAAAATATTACTAGCGAGGAAGGTTATGTGTTGGGTGTTACTGATTTAATTCCCTCTGATCAGTAACTCAGAATTAGAGACAGCGGTAGATATCCGTAATCATTTTGTTATAAATATAGAATACGAATAGAAAACATTCCAAAAATCTAGAATGTTTAAACATTTATATCTAACAAGCTCCTTTTTTATGGAAGAGAAAATCAGAGCCCAAAAAGTGGTTTGTCCTCATAAGCATGGGATTGAAATCTTCATTTACCTTTTAAAGAGGTGTTCCTGTTGAGATGGCAGTTTTCTGAAAGGATTTATTTTGTAGCTAGAAAATCCCTAACCCACCCACTTAAAGCACAGAACGTTTGCTGTGGCTTTCACTGAATCAGCGCTACTCAAAAACACGTGGTAAAATGAGTTTTTGACTTTAAGTCTAAAACTGTTTCATATAATTTTTCATGACATAAAAAAGAAATCTGCTCATTTGATTTATTTTCCTTCTTCTCGAACAATGTTGTTTTTTGAAATATGAAGAATTATAGATATTAATAATATCTAATTATTCTGTCTTCTGCAATATTATTTCTTATAAGTTAATAAACATTTTAATATATTCAGAAAATTAGTATTCTATTAGTCTTTAAAACAAACATAAAATGGAATATTAAAACCAGTATAATAAAATTCACGATGTAATAAGTTTCATGAGTGATTTAAATTTTATTTCCATTCCACTTTCTATAGAATTTTACAAAAATTGATACTATTTTATTTCTGTAGGTCACAAAGTTTGAGTTAAGTGTTGCTTGTTAGATATTATTTTGTTGTTTTCTGAAATGTTTTGTTCGTATAAGTTGTAATGAACTATAAAGACACTACAATAATATGCAAAACCACGGAAGACTTTACAACAATAGTTTTTTTGGTTTTGTTTGCTTTCGCAATGTTTGAAAATTTTGCCACGTTTATGACAGAAACCAAATACAATTGCTCTAAAAACTTACATTAGCGATGAATTAATATTTTTTCTTTTACATATATACGACTCTCAATAAACGCACCCCACGTTAGTACAGCGGTATGCCTCCGATTTACAACGCTAAAATCAGCGGTTCGATTCCCCTCGGTGGGCTGAGCAGATAGCCCGATGTGGCTTTGCTATAAGAAAAACCCACATAAAACACACACTGAATAAATGGATTTCTATAGAAAAATAAATATTGTGTTTTTCTTGCTTTATAGTAAGTCAAAAGGTCTGTTATAAAACCTGAGTACGGAATGCTATGTAAAGAGGCTGTTGTTTCGTGTTCCTTTGTTAAAATGAAACAGATTGTATGCTATTTGTACTTTTACAAGTATTTTTATACATTATGATGCTTCATTCTTTTGCCACCAGGCTGGAAGTAGCTTAATGGTTGGTGCTTTAGGAATGCAAATTCCAGAATTCATGGTTCACGAACTACTACCGGAAAATTTTTCTCCTCATGTCATAGCCGTGGGTGTGCTATTGGAGAAACAGTCAAATTTTGCTAGTTCGAAAACAAGAATATACTAAAAATTGGTCAGAGATGCTGATAAATTTATTCTAGTTTATGGGTACAAAATTAGGAACTGACTTCCACGTACAGTTAGGTGTTTGAATACTTTGAGGCAAAATTTCTGTATTAAACAATCAAAAATGTTCTGTCCCAGATTTCTACAATTTAAAACTCCTTTTTGCATTTGTTTGCTTTCAGATCACAGCAAATGATAATAACTGGCTAATTTGTTGACGAAATAACGAAAACATCCAAATGCCTTCCACTTAGTTTTTGGAATATTCTATTAGTATTATCTGTATAGCATAATTTAAGTAATGAGATAAAAGCCTATTACCAATTGCTAAACTTACATGTTTTCCACTTTCAATCTAATGAAACTCAAAGAATATTTTATTCAAATCATTAAGATTTGTTTTAGGGCTTATTTGAAAACCAAGGTTACACAGATTTCATTCAGATCACTTTAAAAATAGATCGTAAAACCAAGAACTCCTTTCAGGGAACTTCAATGGCTTCATAAAAAAACGTTTAATGGTTTAAGTATTATATTATAACCTTAGTTTTATTGCATTTTCCTAAAACGTTTCTTTTCCATTGAAGTTTTCGGAGGCCATTTAACAATTCGAATGTCTTACGATGACTTTTTTATTCTCTACAAATGCATCAACAAACTCGAAGAATGTTCATGTCTGGAATATCGATAAATTGCAAGAGATACGTTTTACTTATCTTTCATTGGAACAAGGTATTTAAATAAAGTCTTAAGACATAGGAAAGGATAGAGCTACAGTTGTTGAAAAGCTGTTGTTTTCTACAACAGTAAATCTTCTGAAATTTGACCAGATTTGATGTCATGTTATTTTTCAACATTATCGTAGTACCACTATCAGCCAAAAATTAAACACATATTATGTTTTGTTTTTATTATTCCACAAACATTGTTGTATTCCATTTATTTTTAATTTATTAACAGCATAATTTTAGCTCAAACGCCCAACAAACCAAAATAAACTTGAGATGATCAAATTAAGTGGAACAAATACGTGTCGAAAGGTTGTAGTCTGTAAATTTGCCAAGAATGACACTAAAGTCACAACCAATCCTTCAAGACACTTATTCCTCTCTCTCGGATTTCGGTTTATTTGTGCAGACTCCGCTGATTTCCCAAGTGAGGAAAACAGCCTATTGTTCACCTTTATCAATAGTGTTTGTAAGTATTGTTAGTTTCTTCTATAAGGTAAAGCAAACAGCACAATATAGTAAAAACACAAATAAAACTGAATAAGAAATATTCCTAGAAGACTGTTTAATCACAGGATAAAACACGCAGCATTGTCTCAATCTTTTAAAACAATAAAGGTGTATGGTTCTGAGAAAATCACTAACAAATATTTTTTTAGCAGCTATATAATTAGCAAAGTAAAAAATACACTTCTAGCTTGATAAATAAACAGATATAAAAATTTGGCCTCATCAATTAAGTAGTTTATGAATTCCATGAGAATAAACAATCTAAGTTGATTCAGCCCTTGGTCCAGATTTATAAGTAATATATGTTATTAATATATGTCAAATGTGTATATATTTTTACGTCTATGAATATAGTTATCATTAGCTGTAGTATCCTTATCCTGGACGGAATTTATGTGAGTTCATGATTAATGAAAGGTTATTTGAGGGCATGAAAAGTTGTTTCCTTTATACTTTATTGTAAAAAATACAGAAACGCCCATAAAAAAACTGCAAATCACAAAATGTGAAACCGCAAATTTAGATACCTCCTGATAACCCAAACCGAAACATTATAACGCCCCCGGGGCTGAAAAGAAGAGTATGTTTGGTGTAACAGGGATTCGAACCCGCCACCATCAGATTATGAGTAGAGCGGCCTAACCATCTGGCCGTTATACGTATGATTAAACTCGTATTTCACGATTAGTATTGCACAACTTATTCAGAAATAACTTTTTACTTCTTTTCTTCATTTAAAATTAAACTTTTTTTACGTTTCTGAAGTAGAAATTTTATCACTGAAGTAACGTGTTTTCTGGACATTTCTAGACACTGATTCTAGTTTTCTAATCAATTTTCAAACACCATATTGAGATGTGAATGAAGAAGTTGATTGGGTTCTACGTGACTAGGTGTGTCGATATACACACCGAAAGATTCACCGTTCGGACCGCGATATGCTGCTAAACATGTTTCTTGCTTTCAGTTGAGAAATCATTAGCTATAACAATTAATATCGCTATTTGTCTACGAGTGATCGTATAGGCGTCGGATGCTGATGAGTGGACATCCTAAATGCTAAATACTGAAATTTAAAAAAATTAGCTTTTCATATCTGTTGATAACACCGGTAGCATAAGCTAACATTTCTATATATCTTTGTGTGTTTGTTTGCACATAAGCAAAATACTACACGGCATTTTATCTGTGATATGCCGTACACGGGTATCAAAATCCGGTTTGTGTTACCGCGTATTTGTGCGGCATAATTCGTAATAAAAACTGAAAAAAGTTCTAATTCAATTAAAAATTGAAACTGTTTTTTTTTTTTGTTTTGGACACAACAGTGAAGATTTACCAAATGGGAAATTGGCATTTAAAAGAAAATTAATAAAATATGGAAACATACAAAATGAGATAAAAGTTATTACAACTGGCACGTGAAAAAGAACTTGCTATTTTAAACTCTAAGACAATTTGGTCTGGACGTTTTTAAACAAAATCTATAGATACGTGCAGTGAATTAAAAAAAACAACACATATGAGCGGCAGTCATACGTTGGTAAAAGAAAAAAGTGTTATGATTGAATAGATATAGTTTTACTTCCTCCTTCAAAAGGCTTAAATGTTACGGAGTCTAATACATAAAACTCGTTAGAACCCATCTGGTTGAAAAATATTTCAATTACGCTTTGTTCAATCTTTTTTCTGTGTAATTTATGTGAATTAAATACAGACACTAACCGGAATCCATGCCCATGAACATGCCAATTAAATATCAAGTTCGTACGCGCAGGTCTCGGCCTTAATTTCAGAATCGTAAGATATAGTGATCAGTTTTAGAAAAATCACATTGTATATGGATGATTTTTGGCGAGACCTATCGAACAGTGAATTTTAAAATGGAAACTGAGGTTTCAGGCATTTGAACTTGGAAGTTTGATAGGGCTTTACATCTTAATTTTTTTCTTTTACTCACCCATTATACTTTACCACTGATACTCGCTGTAATCTCTATAGAAACGACCTATTTTTATTACAAATTCTGGCTATTTTCATATGCGTTTCTACGTCCTTAACATCCAATTTGCTTTAAAATTATTGAATTCTAGAATTTTTATTTGTTTTCTCCAAGATTCTAAACTTTTCATAGTTGTCAGAATATAGTTTCTTCTTCGAAAATACATTTACAATGCCCTCTAATTTACTGTAAGCTATACGTTTTGTTTCATACTAACGAAATCGTTACGGACTGCAAGTGTGTAGATGTCATATCTAAACAGTTCTTATATTCAAAAATTTATTGCTAATTACAAATTACACGAGGAGCTATCTTCGCTGTGCTCACCAGAGGTATCTAACAGGGTTCCAGCGTTATAAGCCCTCACACTTATTGTTGAGCCATTGACAAAAAGGGAAATACAAAATTATCGATGTATTGTATATAAAAAAAAGACTGTTGTTTACAAGTATGTTTGCGAATACTAACAAACTTGTCCTTATGAGTAAATACTGTCGACAAGCAGCGTGTATTTAAGATATTTTGTTTAGTTGAATTTTGCGTACAGCTTTATCACATATAACTGCGTTAGACGTTTTTAATTTTGAGGTGATGCATTACAGAAAAAGTCAACATTACCATCGCTAATTCTTAAGTTAATTTCATCAGAACGACTACTGAGATGTGAACCTCACTCATTACCTCAACATGCAGATAGTTATTTTTTTCTACAATAACGAGACGCAAACTTGGAATTTCTGGTCTACAAGTTAACCATTGTGCTGCACTCGATCCTTGTTGGGACCTACCGAGTTTTATCGTTTACCTTGAAACTAAGTTTTAATATTTATTTTAATAAAATCAATTTTGTCAGCTATTATTACAACAACTCGGTTTTATTTCCATTAACTTGTAATGTAATTTAATCCTTTTGTATTTCACACTTTCTTTTTATTACGGACTTGCCGATGTGATGAGTCGTCGCTTAGTAGTAGTAGACCAGGAGAAGCTATTCTCAAACCCCCCAGCGGCACAGCGGTATGCTTGCGGACTTACAACGCTAAAACCTCGTTTTGGTATCTATGGTGGGCAGAGCACAAATAATTCTTTGTGTAGCTTTGTACTTAATTACAAATAACAGCTATTCAACATGTAATTGCTAAAATGTTGCTCATATTAGTTGTCCATAAAGTAATTATAGGATATAGTACCCTTATAAAATTGTATAACCCGTGATAACGTAAGTTTGCAAGCATTAATAAGATAGAAATATGTTTGAATATTGGATTAAAATTTTGTTTGTTTCGAATTTTTGTGCAATGCTTTACATGAATTATTTGTGTAGAACCTTCTATAAATTTAAATGGTAGTTCTAAAGGAAAGACATCTAATTAACAGAAACCACGGCCAGTTCTTGAACTAATCTTTTTCTGACCATCTTGCTTTTAGTGAACCATCGTAATAAATTGAGAAGTGTATTATTGCGGCAATTGGACGTGAATCATGAATCGTTGGATTCGTGATTTACAAGGGTATTTAAACCACCAGGTCACGTGTGGTCTTTTGGACGATGCCTTAATGTACTTGAACAGCTGCGACAAGAAATTAGCGATTTGCTACCAACCACGAGGTGATAAAGATTTTGGAATTGTTACGTAGAATGTAAAGAAAGTTGTTTTTGCCACCAGTTTCTTAAATAATGAATAAAATGAGCAAATTGAAGGTGAATTATAGTTACTATCAGAATAAGTTATTTATATTAATTATGCTAGATGAAATTTCTGCAAGTACGGCGAGGATGCAAAAAATATGAGCACCAGGAAAAATTGTCAACTTATACGTCCTCGTCCAATTGTAGGTGATGAGACCGTTGTCTATGATCTCCCATTCTCCGATATCTTTGTAAGATAATATTACAGGCGCTCTATATTCTAAGAAGCCGACATCCGTCTACAGTGCAGGTTCTATGAACAGCTTGTCAAGTTGTATGGTCTAAGTTCAACCTTTCCGTTTTTCTCAGAAGATTCTTGTAAATGAGATTGTTGTTTCTAGCTACAGTTTGTAATCACGAGTATCAGAACTTGCAATATGGACAATGAAGGAAGTAGTTACCAAGTCAATAGAGACCTTAACAGACTATTTTATAAAGTATAATTAACCAACTACACGACTTCAATAAATATGCTCTTTCATTTCCCTTGTAGAGGAATATCGCAATAAATAATGTATTGGTTGCTTTTATTATTATGAGTGAAGAAAATATATATTACTTCTGTGTGATTAGCAATGAGCCGCGATTTAATAAAGATCCTTGCATTCAAATTATCGTATATTCATTTCACAGCATTTATGTTAAAGAATCTACAGGCTCGACATGGTCAGGTGGTTAAGGCATTCGATTCGTAATCTTAGGGTCACGGATGCGAATCCCATCATATCAAAAATACTTCCCCTTTCAGCCGTGTGGGCGTTATAATGTGTGGGTAAATCCTGTTGGTGGTGGGTGGTGATGACTAGCTGCCTTCCCTCTAGTCTTACACTGCAAAATTAGGGACGGCTATCGCAGATTGCCCTTGTGCAGCTTGACTAGAAATTCAAAAACAAGAATCTATAATGGCACAACCTGTCGCTCAACGTAATAGTTATTAATGCTAAAACGCATAATATAAACTTTAAGCAACGAGTTATTAAATCGCTTATATTGTTTAAAGGTAAATCCGTCAACACCAGATAACTTGTGTGTATGAATAAATGTTCCAAATAAATTTGAGGCCTTTAGAATTTCAATCATACTAAAAACTCAGACAAAAGGCAACCTTCATTGCCTTCGCTAATTATTATTGTCTATTAATGCATAATAAATACAATGATTGGTTTTTTTTTAATTTAACGCAAGCTGTACGAGAGCTATCTGCGCTAAACATCCATAATTTAGCAGTGTAAGGCGAGAGGAAAGGAACTAATAATCAACCCCCACAGCCAAATCTTGGGCTACTTTTTTACCAACGAATAGTAAGATTAACTTTAACATATAACGCTCCCACAGATGAAAGGACGAGCATGTTTAGTGTAACGGGAATTTCAACCGTGAAACTCGGATTACGAATGGAGCGCCTTAACTATTCGACCATGCTGGGCCAAAACGATGATAAAATGAAATATGAATGTTTAATATTTTAAGATGAAACTCACCTACAGATATCATGGTACACGAAAATGTATGACTGGCATATTGCTAATGGTTTCTCAGTAGTTCATTACTCTAGTCTGACAAGTCATAATGCTAAAAGCTGGGATTCGATAGTTCATCGTGTAGCTAGCTTTTTGCTTAACAAAGTACAAACAAGCATATTGCTAAACATTCAGATTATAGAGTGTTACGTATTATAATTTATCTCGGATGTGGGTGTTCTTCTTATAGAGAAGTCACGCTAGGCTATCTGTTGTGTCTACCGAGGAGATTCGAACCCCTCATTTTAGCATTATAAACCTAAAGGCTTACGGCTGTCCCAGCGGCAAACAATTTATCTCAGACAAGACTTTACTTTATTAGATTACATATTACGATTTCAAATAGCCTGAAACTGAATTAAACTGTAATTTAAATTTAGAAGTTAATTAACTGTCAGTATGTATTATATTTATGATATTTGCCAACAAGACTGAAACATGTATAGTTTTCTTTTTTATACAGTTATATATTAATAATCTTTCTTTTTACCGATGAAGTTATTTAATGATTTTTCTAGCAATACTAACATCCAAGAGCAATCCACTGAAGTTAAACGGTTTATTTTCGAAATCTCTAAATGTTCCTTCTCAAATATCTGTAGCCTTCGACTAATAAGCGTTAAACACAGCTTTTACTTCCGATGTTTATTATATATCAATTGTAGCAAACCAACAATATAAACTGTTTCTTAGCGCGTCGATTTATTAGCTTTAGAATGGGTTGTAGAAATTTCAGTTGGCAACAATACTTGACAATAAGCTAGTGCTTTCATGAAACATATATTGTTGATTCTTACACTCGAGAATCTTCCACAAATTTATGGAATAGGCGAGAATTTTGCAATAAACGTTTAACAGCAAGTTACATGGATTTCTAAATACATAATTAACTAAAACAAACATCTATATCAAAATAAATATAAATTAGGAAATCCGTTACAAAAGACAAAAAACACTCTCGCACAGTGTATGATGCTTTCATAATAATTACATCAGAGAAAATGAACTTAAAACAAAAACAAAAGAAAACTTAAATTATCCTGTCTAAAATAATCATAGAATAAAGTATTACTAAATAAGCACTTTTTTTTAAGTGGTAACGTACTAATAACAAGTTGTGTATCTATATATGAAGTTACAAAAAATAACCTTAACCAATGTAGGTGAAAACCATCATTATTTTAAAGAAATAGTTTCAACAGAATAGCTGTAGGCTCTTTTTACCGTTTTCCAATATTATAAAAGCGAATTTTTTTAACTAGATGTGACTTTGCATTCATCTGTGGTTTTATATACAGCTTTAATCACATTAAAGAAATATTTTTCCTAAATAAGACGAAAAGCAAAACTGTTTTCTATCTATAGTTTCTTATAGCCATTAATGAAAAATACAAATTAAATAATTAACTACTGATAAAACTTTTAAGCTAATTATTCTAAAACAAAGTTTATTTTCGCCAGAAACGTGAAACTTGAATTTTTTTCAACAATTAATGCTCCAAAGTAATTAGAATAAAGAAAATTTAATCGATGTTCATGAGAATATTCTTAATACTTAAGCTTTTGTTTTCACTTTATAAAATCTTGAGACATCATAAACAAAATTCTACAAGTATATACACATATTTCAGACATAAAGTATAGCCGTACAACGTAGCAGTTATGCGCTTTTTATTTTTTCTTATTTCGCGCAAAGCTACACGAGGGCTATCTACACTAGCCGTCCCTAATTTGACAGTGTAATACTAGAGGGAAGGGAACTAGTTATCACCACCCTCCGCCAACTCTTGAGCTACACTTTTACCAACGAATAGTGGGATTGACCGTAAATTATAACGCCCCCACGTCTGAAAGGGTGAAAACATGTTTGGTGAGACGGAGATTCGAACTCGCAATCCTCAGATTATGTTATGTGAAATCAAATAATTAAATGGTAAGAACATGCATTTATTTATTTAAAAAGCGTTAGGCCCTTTCCATAGTATTTAAAATATGATTCACACTGTTTATATCCATTCCACCTCAACTTTTTCAGACAAAATAGCTCTATCTATTTTTCAAATAGATGTACATACCTAAATATTTGAACTGTCGCGCAAATATTTATTCCTGTACAAATTCCATGTAGAATTATCAATCAAAACGAGTTTCGCTGTTGAAGTATCTTCAGTGTTTATCTTACATGTTAACGAGTTTCAAAAATCGTAAACGAACACAAATGTAGTCTGAGAAGAACTAAGTATTCTGAACAGTTTGCTATTGTTGATAAAATAGCGACCTTGTGTTTCAGTTTACCCATGAATTACAGATTGTGGAAGAGTGAAAGCAACTGTTTGGTCCCACGCTAGTACAGCGGTAAGTTTACGGATTTAAAACGCTAAAATCTGGTGTTAGATTCCCCTCGAGTGGACTCAGCAGATAGCCTGATGTGGCTTTACTATAAGAAAACACGCACGCACGCAACTGTTTGTCTAAAGACGGTTAAATAGTTCAAACGCCCTCTATATTTTCATGTTAATTCTTTTAGATCCCTTTTTTTTTCCTAAATAGTTCTTTGTAAACTACTTATAAATGATTGAGAATATGCGGTATAATATGAACATGGTTAGGCAGATCACGCAATTATTTTTAATCTTGATATAAAACGGTCTCCAAGTGTTAATGTATGCTATTGATTTATACAGAATAATAGAAATGCCAGGCCACCACCATAAACCAGCAAACGAGACGGAACATTTTCTTCTTGCTTGAAATGTCCTTTTCTCTTGCAGTGAACAGATAGTGAGTACTGATGTACTGGACGAAAAGCCCCGTTTCGAAGACGATTCTAATCCTTGCTTTCCAAAGAAGTTTTAAATACAGAAGAGCCATTCTGAATGGAGAGTTCTACTGACTCTTTAGACATTGAAATTTCTATTATACAATACGTTATGCTTTCATCATAATGTTGTTACTTAGCAGCAGTGATGATAAAGAAAATGACTGAACTATGAATTCACATAAAGATGGCAAGCGCTTCAAAATAAAACAAAATCGTTTTATTTAAATCAGTTATATTGATGTTTCAATTAATTAGGTGCTTTATTAGTTTCTATTCAAAATAAACTCCTGCAGTTTTACTTAATATATGTTAGATTAATTCGAAAACTTGAGAACTTTAACAACAAATCCAATAAATAGAATGCGTCCTTACGAATGTAAAAACAAATAAAAGCTGATTTAATTAATCTTATAGAACATAATAATATAATACCCATGTTTTAATATTTGGATGAGTAATAGTCAATAACACGATGTTCCAAAAATCATTAAAGCAATTTTTATCCATTTTACACAAAATTTTGTTTTGAATTTCGCGCAAAGCTACACGAGGGCTACCTGTGCTAACCATCCTTAATTTAGCAGTAAAAACTAGAGAGAAAGCAGCTAGTCATCAAACCAACCACCAAATCTTGGGCTACTTTTTTACCAACGAATAGTTGGATTGACCATCACATTATAACGTTCACATGCTTTAAAGAGCGAATATATTTGGAGCGAGGATTGGAGCCTACAGCTCTCAGATTGCAAATCAAACGCTCTTACACCTGACCATGCAGAGGCGCTAGATAGAATGAAAAATCACGTTACAGAGTGATTATAATGTACATTAACAGAAACAAAGAAAATATCTACTTAAAATGACTATCAATGGTATTAAATGTTCATACCCTTGTTGTTTTATCTCTAAATTAACCATATGACTTAATGTGAATATTTAATTGTGAAAAATACAACACTGAGAGTATCTACCTTTTGAAAAGATGGTGCCATTTTATAGCATGAGTTACTGAAATAATTTAAGCACTTATTGTACGATATGATAAATGAGATTTAGAGAAAACGTATTAATGTTATTAACCCTAATGATTTATGGCAAACATATTTTTAGCTACTCTTACGACACAGAATACTCATATCTTTAGTCACCTCTACAACATAAAAAAACATATTTAATAACGTTCACAACAGAATATACGGATTTGTAATAACTTCTACATCATACAAAACCCTCACTTTTAATAACTTTCGCAACATGGTATACTTGAATATATAGAACCTGTACAAAACGGCTTGCGCAAACCGTTAGTAACTAGTAAAATATGATCTATCAAATATTTAGAAATTATAATGACATGCCCTATTTCTAATTAGAACTGTAGTTTTATCTCGCACCAGCCAGCCACGTCGATGTAAGATTGTACGTAATTAAGTAGAGGTTTTATGTTTTCTGTTTTCAGACTTAATTATATTTAAGTATTTAGCGAACTCTATTGGTCTCTCACTTTCAATTATGTGTATGTTTTATACGCCTGAGAATTATCATAAATATAGCTTTATTGGAAGCCATGTCTTAAGCTCTTTATAGCTGAGAGTTTCGAAAATGAAATCATCTGCAAATAGTGGTATGTCTTTTACCAGTCGCGACTCGTAATCCGAAGGTCGCGGGTTCGCGCTCGCGTCGCGCTAAACATGCTCGCCCTCCCAGCCGTGGGGGCGTTATAATGTGACGGTTAATCCCACTTTTCGTTGGTAAAAGAGTAGCCCAAGAGTTGGCGGTAGGTGGTGATGACTAGCTGCCTTCCCTCTAGTCTTACACTGCTAAATTAGGGACGGCTAGCACAGATAGCCCTCGAGTAGCTTTGTGCGAAATTCCAAAACAAACAAACTTTTATCAGTTTTAATTATATTAGACTATTTAATCATCTTTTATACTAAGGTGATTTAGTACCTTTCTAACTGAATTCCCAAATTGGAAATCATTTAAAAACTGGGCTAAGTATAGAAAACACATTTTTACCATCCTTGCTGGTTGTTGTTTTTTAATTATAAGTATTAATATTTCTGATCAAACAATCTAAGTATATATTGTCACGACATTAAGTAACTAAAATGGTAAACAGTGTTAGAGACAAAGGTTTGAATTCTAGCAGGATGAGATATTTATCTTCTAAAAGAGTAATGACAAGTAACATAATTTTTCATTGTTGTTTATTTTATAATCCGCTTAAGTTTAATTAAGTTTAACGAGAACAAAAATATAAGATACTTCTGAATATTTTCTCTGATGCTTAAATATATGGCATGACCTACCATATCATTTGAAAAAAGCATCTGTGTGTCCGCTTATAGTTCGCGAAATGTAGGAATATTACAACCAAACCTCCCATGTGTTCTTAAGGCCCCTGAGAGTGACATGGGAAACTTGGAGTTTTGATCTAGCCTCCTTTGAATGGTACGTCAGCTTCTATATTATTATTATTGGACTTCCGATATGTGAAGGTGTTCTGAGATTGGTACTTACTTTTAAGAATGATTAATATGTTACAGATGCTTGTGTTGAGGAATATACACCGTTGGCCAAAATCTTAAGGCCAATGAACATAAACAAAAATATACATTTTGCGTTGCTAGACTCAACCACTTATTTGAGTAGAGCTTTGAAAGATGAAAATAAGAAAAGGGAAAATAAAAATAAAAAACGTTTCTTGTATTTAATAAAGAAAATGTGAACACTATGAAATTGGCCTAAATACTAGCTGGTCAAAAGTTTAAGACCAACCAAAACGAAGTCCAAAACAGGGTAAGAAATGCCCAACAAGATGTTTCAGTAGTGAGTTGCACGACCATCATTGCGAATAACTTCAAACATTCGCTTTGGCATGATCGATATAAGCGTTTACAGAAGGCTGGATGGAATGTTTTTCCATGTGGTAAAGATGGCTTCACGAAGATCATGCACTGTTTGGAATTGACGTCCATTTCTATAGACTTCCTTGCCATTCAACCCCAAACACTTTCAATGGGGTTCCGTTCGGGCGAACACGCTGGATGGTCCAAAAGAATCATGTTATTCGCCATGAAAAAGTCCTTTGTCCTGCGGGCATTTTGGATTGCAGCGTTGTCCTGCTGAAAGATCCAGTCATTTCTACACAAGCAAGGGCCTTCAGTCAATAAGGATGCTATCTCCAACATGCCAATGTAGCCAGCTGCTGTTTGACCTGTATAACCTAAAGGTTCATTGTTCCATGGAAGGAGGAAACACTCCAGATCATGATGGAACCTCCTCTACTGTGTCGTGAAGAAAATGTCTCCGGTGGGATATCCTTTTCGTGCCAGTAACGTAGAAGCCATCTAAATCATCCAGGTTAATTTTTTTCTCATCAGAGAACAAAACCTTCGTCCACTTTTCTACGTCCCATGTTTGGTGCTTCTCACCAAAGTTTAACCGAACTGTTTCGTGGTTTAGATGGAGGCGTGGCCTTTGAAGGCGTTTACGGCTTTTAAGGCCTTTCTCTCGTATATGCCATCTTATTGTTCTTGAGCTGCATTCGGCGTCCGTAAGGGCCTTAATGTAATTGTACGATCGGCTGATGTCTTGCCGGACAACCCGTCGGATCCTCCTGCTCAACGCCGGCGAAATTTTCTTGGGCCGACCGCTTGAAATTCTTGTTCTGTATCCCTCAGGATCTTTTAAGAAATTTGAAACAGCAGTTTTACTATACCCAATGGCACGTTGAGAGAGACCTTGCTTTTGCAGCTCTACAATTCTGCCACGTTCAAACTCTGTCAACTTTTTAGCCTTTGCTATAGTTTTACCCAATGTAACACAGGAGATGTCAGTGGGAGATGTTGACAACGTTAATGCTTGAACACAAATGACTAAATTTCGTTACGTGTTTACCAATTAACACTTCGTTTCAGTATGGTCTTAAACTTTTGACCAGCTAGTATTTAGGCTAATTTCATAGTGTTCACATTTTCCCTATTAAATGCTAAAAAGTTTTTTTTTTTTATTTTCTCTTTTCTTATTTTCATCTTTCGAAGCTCTACTAAAATAAGTGGTTGAGACTAACAACGCAAAATGGATATTTTTGCTTTATGTTCATTGGCCTTAAGATTTTAGCCAGCAGTGTATAAAAACAATGAAAGTAATAATGATTAGGGTTATAGGTGTACATATTTTGAAATATTTTGAGTAGAAGGCTTGACTATCAAAATTGATAACTAATTCTTTCACGTTTATTTAAAGAAACACAGAACAGAAACTGTAAACTAAATGAACTCGCAATTATGATATTATCTTATATATCCACAGCTTAAGAACAAGTCAGTAGGTTATATCGCAGCATCACCTTGGTTAATTGAGCCAGTCACAACTATTAAAATGAAATGGCACTAGTCTTATCTCTACACATACATAATGGGAGGATAATTCTTGATAACGAGAAACCCACTTGAAATAAAAGTGTATCTCAGAACGGCCGGTATGGGCATTAACACTTTTACTACTAAAGCAGAGAACAGCGTTTCGACCTTCCTAGGTCATCTTCAGGTTAACAAATGGGAGAGTAACTTAGCCCATTTCATAAATGAAGTGTGTTGTTATTGTGGAATATTACGAAAAAAAGAACTATTCCACGGCTATCTGAGCTGACCATCCCTCCTTATGAAGAACTAAGGGCAAGGTTTTTATTTAACATTACTTATCGCCAACTATTCTAATCCCATAGAGGGATTTGGGCGTCACTCTTATAGTGTACCTACTGCTCCAAAATACGGGGCGTGATTTTATTTTGAGAGCTCAATATTCGGTATTTAATCATTTGGTGAAAAGACATATACAGTTTTCTTTAACTAGCGAAAAGTGACTTGTGATAATTGAATAACAAAATTCATAAGACAATTTATAATATTAAACATCATGGGTTACAAATAAGCTAGTTAGAAAGAAAATTCATTGTCGTATACATATGCGTGGGTGTCAACATTTGACATTATGGTGAAATCATTTAATTTTGTGTTCATAACTGAACATTAAATTGTCCTGGCGTTCGATTACACAGTATCACTGTGTTAATCATTTTTTAAAAAACAATTTGTTTGCTATTTTATATTCTATGGCTTCATAGACTTTGTTTTAAAGTGTATATTTAATTCCCCCAAGACTTATGAAAAATATTGTACGTTTCGGATAAATAAAATGAGTTGTCTGTAAGGAATGTGAAGCCACTAGCTTCTGTGCTTACTGTATCTACGTATGTATAACACAGTGTGGTTATGCAACTGTTGAAGAGTTGAGAGAATCGACTATCCAATTCCGTGTCCTATTATTGTGAGTGTCCTCTATCGTGGTGTAATGCACATTTCCATCGTCTTCGTTTGTGGTATTATTGGCTAAAGAAACTCCAATATATAACTTAGGCCTACTAATAACACGATATGCGAGCTTCTAACTACGAAAATTGTACTGACTGAACAATGTCGTAGTGTGACTGAAAGACTTCAGAGTTGTATTAAAGAAACACCGAATATCTTAGTATATAATAACACACTATTTATATATAAAATTTCAGTAACTCTGATACCTTAGTTAACTCTGATTTCTGATTGGTTATTCGTTAGCAATGAGGATATCATCGGGGATTAAACTTTCATATTGCGACGAACGAAGACAGGGCGCAGCATAATTCATCATCAAGAAAACTAATTTTATTCACCAGACCACATGACTGTAACTGAAATCAATAGTACTCACTGATTGCTCTAGTAAAGTTGATATTGAGACAAACACTAAAATATACAATATAAATAAATAAACCATGAAAGAACACTTCCCTCCTTTACATCAACCATATTAATGCATTATAAATTGGGCAATTTTTATTCCCATAAAAAAATCTGCGCCACATGCCTGTAGAAGATCTGTTTCCAAGCAAACACATTCAAACAATCCAGTGAGAACACAAAACCAGTCTGAAGTCAGTAGTAGCTATGAAACTGTTAAAATGCTAGGCCTTGTCTGAAACAGCTAAGAGTAGACTCTTAAATACAATTAAAGGTTTGAAATATAAAGTGCATTTAAATATTAAGGAAGTGAAAGATATAAAAGGGGTTATTCTGAAAAGGAATATTACTTCGTTTCTCCTGCAATAACTATTCTTAAAATCAAATTAGATTCTACGAGATTCTATGGTAACAATATCTGTCCACGTTCTAAGGATACCAGTCTACTGATGTATCTTTACTCTGTCGTCTTCTTTACCTGACTGTTATTTTCTCTAGCATAGAGTACACATGAATTGATTGTCTGTTTAAATAGCAATCGTGCAATTTTTCATTATTTCTTTTTCACGTTTTTCTCAAAAATGTGTAAATAACACAGTTTTTAATGTATTAGCTTTAAAATATTCATGGTAATAACTACCAATATTGGAATGTATTTTAATACCTATGTGTGAACAGGAAGTTCGTGTCAAAATCCATATTTCCCATAATTTAATCTTATGCTTAATATCCCTTTACTAAAATGTACTTATTTGTAGCACACGTTTTGTTTTTCACCCACATTATTTTTACATAAAAGAAATATATATATTTATATTTAATTTTAATTTTAAATATTGTAATTTGCTTATATAAGTTAACAGTCACGCAAAATAATCCATATCCTTACTAACATGTTATTTCGAAATCTTTCAGAGTATTGTATAGATGTTAGCCACTTTATGAATTATATATAAGATTTATAACGAATAACGTTAAATGCAAAATCGTCCCTAACTAAAGCTCATATTTCAAATCTTATCCACGAAATTGTTTGTTTGTTTGTTTTTGAATTTTGCACAAAGCTACACGAGGGCTATCTGTGCTAGCCGTTCCTAATTTAGCAGTGTAAGACTAAAGGTAAAGCAGCTAGTCATCACCACTCACCGCCAACTCTTGGGCTACTCTTTTACCAACGAATAGTGAGATTGACCATCACATTATAACGCCCCCAAGCCTGGGAGGGCGAGCATGTTTGGCGCGACGGGATGCGAACCCGTGACCCTCAGATTACGAGTCGACGGCCTTAACACGTTTGGCTATGCCGGGCCTATCCACGAAATAAAGTAAGATGATTGAAACAACAAAATGGTACTTAATCCATCTCAAAATTTGGTTTTCACTTCAATTTCTTTGTAATCATCTACACGAACTTGTGACACATGAAATTATGCGACTTATTTATCAGATTAAATTCGAACGCCTGTATTTTGTCCTTTAGATATATACTTCTCTTGTATATTGAATATTAAAACATTAAGTTTATACTGAATGCAAACGAATATTTAATCCCTTCAGACTAAATAATGCTATAATGATCACTAGTTTATCGTAAAGTCCAAAAGTATTTCTGTGTATCATAAATTCAGATTCAATAATATTATAATGATTCACTTTTTGAACGTATAGGTTTACGCTCACGAAATCAAACTTCTATAACTTACAGAATGGATGTGTATATTCATATATATATTTGTCGTGGGAACTAAAGCCTGTTATTGACGTAGTTTTTGTCGAATTGTATGGTGTAACCGTGTTTGTTATATTTACAATCCCTTGGGCTGATTGAACAAAGTGGCGTGTTTTTTTTTAATTCTTTCCAGGCATGTGATGGATAACCTAATTGGCCATTTCTGGGAACAGATTTGTTATACGGAAGAATTGTGTTTCTTGACTGGCAAACCGGTAGACCCCATACTAGTTCTTTTAGTTGTTAACAGTTGTCTTTTATTATCCAAAAAAAAAGTATTATTTCTGATTTTGAACAATTAATCCCTCTTTATACAATAATCTTGCTCATAAAATAACCTGATCAGTGTGTATATTATAAAAACTAATGATCTGATATCAGTATTCAGTTCAGTTAATTTTAGTATATCGTCTCAGCTTCTAATATGCTATTTTAACTTTACTTCTCTGAATCGAGTATTATTTATCGTAATTTTAAATTCGTTCCTGCTAACTGATCTCCAGTCACTTCCGAGTATTTTTGTTGTTTGTTACTAAGCACAAAGTACACAAATGACTATCTATGCTATCTACCCACCACATGTATCGAAACCCAGTTTTTAGTAGTATAAGTAATCAGACTCGTCACTGGAACACAATCATGGATAATATTTTATTGGTATCTATGATTTAACTGTAATCTTGGTCATAAATACCAGTCGTAAACTATTTACGTTTGATAATATCACTTGGCAATAATGAGACCCTGTAAAATAATACGACGAGAAAAGGTGGTAGAAGGGAGAATTTAAGAAATATTAATATTATAAACACGCTTACAAATAAATAAACTACTTCAAAATTAAATATTACTTGATAAATGTCTAGTAAAGGTTTATCAAGTACATCTTTTGTTTTTTCAAAGCTCCCACAAAGCTTCACGAGGGATATTTACGCCTTCCGTCCATAATTTTGAAGTGATAGTCTAGAGAGCGGCAACTAGTTAAGACCACTTACCGCCAACTCTTGAGTTACTCTTTTTAAACCAATGAATAGTGTGCTTAACCGTCATATTATAAGGAACATGTTCGGTAAAAGGATTCGAACCCACAATTTACCGAGCGACCTAATCACCAAACTATGCTAGTCCATTATATATTTAAAAATTATCGCATGTAGGGGTAACAATGTAAAACTTCATTAAAATTGATTCAGATTCAGATTGTTTTTCATGAAAAACGTAATGTAATCAATAATCAGAGCTTAAAAACACACAGTAAGATAATTACAATTATTGCGCCAAAACAAAATTCTGAACAGAATAAATCATACTTAATTTTCGTAATTGTACAAGGAGTATAATGTATAACACTAACCGCGTTGTGATCTTATTTTGCTATCTTGTTTATGGTCATGGATTCAAAAGTTTTATTTGAATGAAACTAACAAACAAAGGCAAAAAATAACGAAAAATGAAATATAAAATACAAAAAACATACATATAAGTACCCTCCAAAATATGGTTAACGTTTTATTTCATTTATTAATTCAATTATCATTCAGTAATTCGTTTATTTCTTTAGAAATAGTTTGTTTGTTTTTTTTGGAATTTCGCACAAAGCTACACGAGGGCTATCTGTGCCAGCCGTCTGTAATTTAGCAGTGTAAGACTAGGAGGTAGGCAGTTAGTCATCACCACCTACCGCCAACTCTTGGGCTACTCTTTTACCAATGACTAGTGGGATTGACCGTCCCATTATACGCCCCCACGGCTGGGAGGGCGAGTATGTTTAGCGCGACGCGGGCGCGATCCCGCCACTCTCGGATTACGAGTCGCACGCCTTACGCGCTTGGCCATGCCAGACCCTCTTTAGAAATAGTGAACAAGGTTAAGATAAACTGCCTGTTTTTGCAAATTCATATCATAAAAAAAAGCTGTGAAACGTCCCATATTATATTATTCTGATCAAAACCATTTAAAATTAGGTTAGGCCTAAGGAGAGAAAAAATATCTATTTTCTGAGTGATAATATCGTTTTATACTCATCTAGCTTTGACCGATTCAGTTAAAATATTCATTTTTTCACAAAATGTAGAAAAACTTAATCAAATGAATTAAATTAATGTTTAAAGTAAGTTTCTTACCAATACATAGCTTCTATTTGGTCATTACTTGTTCTTGACGAACACTAATGATGCGTTAATCACGTTAAAAGAAAAGCGATGTTGTAGTCACATGAGTTTGTTAAGTTAACATATCACTGTATAATAACAGACAGCTTATAATACATGCTGTCGCAAGGAGGTCATAAAAGCAATGACAAGATTACACATTTGTTTTATGAACGCATAATTGCTTTCTGAGGCTTTAAGGAAAGGAAATTACCACTTTTCACAAAACAATACAAAAATCAGACCTCCATACGAGATTTCAGTGATGCACGGTGTTATAATGGGCAACCATTTCCTGAATTGCATGGATAATGGAATTCTTTGCCTCTAGAGGAACTGGAAAGTCGTTAGATGGCACGTTAAAACGCATCGGGAGTGAGTCCTGCTTCCTAAGACACCAGTGCGGTTAGCTTGCTCGTTTTACCATTGTCATATGACTTCTGCCACAAATCATCATTCATATTAGTTTCAGAGTAGTAAGGCCAGCTAAGAAATCTTGTACATCTTCAAATTTTAAAAAAATAATTTTCAAATGAGTGAAAAATGGGAAAATTTTCTATTTTTTTCTTACCCTTCTTTATACTTACTATAGTACTTTTATTATTTGTTCTCTTGTTTTTAATTGTAATCACTTAATTTTGTTTAAAATATCCCAGTCATCCTCCTCTGTGTATTTAAGTTCACTGCATTTTCTCAGTAAATTATTACATTTGCTGTATCGCATATATTTCCTAAATGACCCTGCTAATCACAACTCCCTGTTCCCTTTTCTCTCACTTCTAATTTCCTTTTTCACTTTTGTATGATTAAAAAAAAAATAATTCAAGTGAAAATGCTTTCTTTTTCCTTTTAAATATTATGCCTCTTTAGTGTTTTCTTTTATTCTCTCATATTTTCATAATTTTCTTGTCCTGGATCTTTGATGTGTTATTATTTCCCGCTGATGTTTTTCTTTTCTTATTCTCTTCTTTATAAAACGTGATCACAGTATATGTGTAGTAGAACATATAACGAAAGATGGCATCAACTGGTATGTTTTAATATACATTTTGCTTTTGATTGTTAAACAAACGTGTCTCAATACGTATAGAGAAGAAATATGATATTTCGCTGTTGTTACAACATGAAATCATTAATTTTATGCTAGAAATATTTGGAAGTTTTATTTTAACTTCTGTTTCTTTGTTATTAAGCGCAAAGCTACATAATCACCAATCTGTGCTGTGCCAAATACGTGTATCGAAACGCGATTTTTAACGATATAAACCTATACAATTACCACTGAACCACTTTTTGTGGCAATATTTCACTAATGATTGAAAAGTGCTGAAATGAGACCTTAAACAACTATCAGTGATAGAACAATTTTTATAGTGTATCTTTTAAAATTACAGGTTATCACTGAAATACTGAAAAATGTATATGATATTCAACTGAAATAATAAAATTGAAAAAAAAAACAAATTCCTTCGAAACAAAGTAAATAAAAGAATGCTTTTCGTCAATTAACATCACTCTTTGAGCTATTCGTTAGTAAAAACACATGTTTGTTGAATTTCACGAAAAAATATTTGAGAACTATGTATTTTAGCCATT
Organism: Tachypleus tridentatus; assembly: GCF_004210375.1. Taxonomy (NCBI): domain Eukaryota; kingdom Metazoa; phylum Arthropoda; class Merostomata; order Xiphosura; family Limulidae; genus Tachypleus; species Tachypleus tridentatus. The sequence goes on along the minus strand of NC_134837.1, from coordinate 244,266,230 downwards.
TCTAATTGAAAAGTGTAATAATAGAGAGATTTTGTTTGTTTTTGAATTTTGCGCAAAGCTACTCGAGTGCTATCTGCGCTAGCCGTCCCTAATTTAGCAGTGTAAGACTAGAGAGAAGGCAGCTAGTCATCACCACCCACCTTCTTTTACCAACGAATAGCGGGATTGACTGTCACATTATAACAAACTCACGGCTAAAAGGGCGAGCATGTTTGGCGCGACGGGGATGCAAACCCGCGACCCTCAGATTACGAGTCGCACGCCTTAACCCACCTTGACATATGTAATAAAGAGAAGAGAACTAGTTAACACCATACACCGCCGACTACTGGACTACTTTAATTGAATAGTGATACTGACCGTCTCATTACAACACCCTCACAACTGAATGGGTGAGCATGTTCAGTGATAAAATTTGTACCTACAACCCACAGTTGTGAGTGCAATAACGACAAGAATATGTCACACTAGTAGAGAAAAACTTTGATAGATTTATTTCGCACGGATAAAACAAACCTGAATGACTTGTTTAATACACTCTTCCCTTTCCAAAACTTAGGAATACTGTGAGTTTATCACCTATTAATCTGGAGTCTTAATTGTACCTTCTTCATTAAGTTATTCTCATCTATCACAAAACCACCTTATGTCGTTGTTTTCATGTTTCATAAATCTTTTGGTTCAGTAATTAATGTGTTTTTTATTTCATTATTAGTATTACCAAGATTTCTCTTTAAAGTGTAATATACATCTTTAATCAGTGCACAATTCATGCTTTAAATAAATTTTTTCTAAAGCAATAAGTTAGGAACTTAACTATTCCACCGTGATGTATTGACTTGTTCTTGAAGTCAAATCATGAGGAAACAATGTTAGAATATTTTTTGCATGTTTGTTTGTTTAGAATTTTGCGCAAAACTACTCAAAGGCTATCTGATGGACTAGAAAAACGGCATCAAGTAGACACCACCAACCGCCAACTCTTGGGTTACTCTTTTATCAAGAATAGTGAAACTTACTTACTTTATAACACCGTCACTGTTGAATGGATGAGTAAGTATGACAGGGATTCGAACCCGTGATCCGCAAATACTTATGTATGAAGGATGGGTTTCAGAGTAAACTGAATCCAGTTATTTCAATTTAAAATATGTATGTTGTGACGAAATAAGTGACTTTTAAATCTTTATTATGGAAGGTATACCTGAAGTTAACGAAAACAAAGTAATTTTTCATCATTAGAAAACTTGTTAAACTTTCGATCTCTTAATTAATTTTGTATTTGATAAATGTTAAATTATTTTCCAGTCGGGATGTATATTGTGAAGTGTTTTCGTAAAATATTACAGTCACTTATTAAATTAAAACTATTTTATCTAATACCTTTATTTGTTTACTCGACTTTTTTCTTTAAGCAACCTTTTTGTTATTTTGCTGTCTGTGGAATATCCTGTCCCAGACGTTCTTGAATTTCATGTAATAACCATGTTCCTGACAAAAGCCAACCACAGATTTAACAAATATGTAACCAGGATACGGTTTGTTATCTGTAGTTTATCACATTCTTACTTCATATAATCGTTTTATACTATACCTTGCTAGAACGGTAACCATCAGTACGGCAATTTTCTCATGATTTTAGATACATCAAAATAAAGCTTTGTAGTCTTGTGTTAGCATCCAGTGAACTCATGGCTTTAGGTTTAATGATGATATTTTAGAAAATAAAAATGGAACGGCAAAATTAAAGTACTTGTTCCCGCTCTTAAGAAATATGTATAAAACACGATTAATAATTTGATTCCTGATTCGTGTGTACATATATGCCATAAAACAAGAGATGGTTTTCAGAATATTAATTTATTCATTTAACCAAATTTCGTAATTTTATGATTTATAACGCGGCCTTCTGTTCATATCTTGACTATTATCTCTTAGATTTTAGTGCAAATATTACTTTTGAATGTTTTTAATCAATTTCTCGATTTATAACTTTATGCATAACTTTATTTTATTATTTGCTTATCTATTTCAACTTTATCTTATAACTTTTTCATATATACGCATTCAAAGGTCTTGCTTAGAAAATTAAACACAGTGCTATCTCAGTATTACTTGGCCAATCTGTGCATGTAATGTTCAATTATTTAAAGTTCATCCCTTGTGCAAATTGACACAAGTAGACAAACAGTGTATTTGATATTTGTCCATTAATTCTGATTAATTTTGGAGTAAACTTCAAGTTTTGCTTGATATATCTATGTCGTACTTTACAACGTTCTTGCCTTTCTTTCAACCTTCAACTGTAAAAAACGTGTTCGTCCATCTTTAATTATGCCAACTGATTAACATTAAGAGTTTCGTGTTTTATTATTATTTTCATTCGCTTCTGTTGTAGCCGTATTTTTTCACTTTTATATTATTTTATCATCTTCATGGTCATTATGTATTGTTAAACATTTTAAACTGTTTTGTGTTATCAATAAATATTTTGCCCTTTAATGTATATCTTGTGTCTCTTGCTTTCATTTCAATATTATATATCCTGTATATCGTTATTCTTGTTACTAATAAGATTTTTAACTTCAGTAGGCTTAAACAAGTTAATACAGATTACCACAGTATCAGTCATAATTAGTATTTTGATGTCATAACAAAGATTTTATTGAGCTAAGAGTAAAAAATTGGAAATAGCTTTCAAGATTTTATTATTTTTCATGTTTCTCTCTCTCTTTTCAGCAAACACGTTTCTGAAATATGACCATGAAAACTTACCCTGTGATGAAAATACAAGAGCTGGAAAGTGCAGGAACAAGATGAATTACAAAGATATTCCTTTTATGAACCGACAGTACAGTTTTGCACTCAAATACCTACTATTGGACTCCTCCAACTATGACCAGATGTCAGTTTATGGTATGAGACATCGCATGTTGCTGATAGTATCAGCCAGCCTGGACTATATAGCACGAATAAAATTATCACATGCAAATGCATCCAAGCCATAATGGAGCTGTAAGGATGTCTCCATAATTTTACACACCTCTCAGAGTTTATCAAGTCTATTGTTTTTCTTTCATTGTACTAGTGGAGGATGTTTGGTAGGTGTATTCTATCAGCTGGCCTTCCTTAATTACCAGGTAAAACAAAACATTACAAATTTAATGACAGATATTTTGACCAGGTGATATTTCTATCCAAATTGTTTTTCAGCATGTTACTATGACATGCCACCAGTTGAAATACTGTACACACCTACAGTGTCTGGATAGTAGTAACTATATCTAATAGCTATGTGGGCCACCTTGTGCTCAAATTAAAGCCATGACACAATATAGAATAGATTATATAAGTTGTTGGAAATTATTCTGAGAATATTCCGTGTTCATTCGTTAATATTTTGCACAATTCATGGTGCGAAGAAGGCAGAAGATAGTAATGCCCAACTCGATTGAGATACTGGGATTATGGTGATGATCGGAAATGTCTAAAGTCATAGCCATATATAGTGCTGCAGAGATCACCTGGAACATCATGTGGTCACCTTAAGTTGCATCTGCAGCTCATGTAAAATCCAAGTCTGAAAGTGTACATATTTCCTAATAAAGAGACCAGACCCAGTATACAGACAGTACGATGTCCAGTTGGCTGGTTTTGTGCACATTGCATTTGCATGAACTTAAAGACTGTAAATCATGGCCATGCACCTATATTGGAGCTAGTTTCTTTATTTCCTGAATATTATTGTTAATTTATCATGTTCAAACAGTACGCCCCCCTAAAGACCTAGCGTTATGCCTGCGGACTTAGAACGATAAAAACCGGATTTCAATACGCATGGTGGGCAGAGCACAGATAACTCATTGTTCAGCTATGGGCTGAACAACAAACAAACAAATCAAACAATACACATAAACAAAATAATCTATTATTTATGGAAAAACAATATGTTGAAACTGACTTAATATATAAAATAAAATTTCTATTCGGCAATCAAAAACTGAAATTCCAACACAAAAATAATATTTTATTTTTTCTTGATGCAGAACAATGATTTGTGGTAAACTTGAAACAAAAGTTTAGAAACATCGTAATGTAAGAAAGAATAGTAAAAATAATCAAATCATACGAGTTAAGCTAGACCTACAAATACAATTTACTTTTTTCATAGAATTTTAACAAGAACCTTCACTGTGGGAAGGAAAAACTAAGGAATATATGTGGCACCTATCCAATCAGGAAATGTTAAGAGGAAGGTCTTAAGGTGGTCTCTCTCACTGAAACATGAAAGAGAACAATCAGTTCAAACGGTTTAGAAGAAAATCGTTATGACGAGAAATTCACTTGAAATTAAAAGGTATCTCAGGACGGCTGGTATGGGTATTAACACTTTTACTAATAAAGCAGATAACAACGTTTTGACCTTCTTAGGTCATCTTCAGGTTAACAAAAGTTAACGTTAGTTCGTGATGACGAGGAAACCCACTTGTAGAGAAACATATATATGTTAAAACGGCTGGTATGGCTTGAGAAAAAAAATTTTATGTGGAAGAGCGAACAACGTTTCGACCTTCTTCGGTCATCGTCAGGTTCACAAAGAAAGAAAGGATTGCTGACCGGTAGCTAACCACATGTTTGAAGGCGGTTGTGTAATTCAGTGTAGGAATGTAGAGGGCGTGCTTAGATGTTTGATTATATTTATTAATATAGGTATAAAGGTGTTCCTTTGTATTGGTTTATTTTGGGCTTGAGTTGTTGTATAAGTAAGGCTTCTTTAATTTCGCGTCTGATTATGTTTGTCTCTTTACTTAGTATTTGGGTGCTTTCTATGGTTATGTTCTGTTTATTTGATTTGCAGTGTTCGAAAACGTGTGAAGGTGACTTTTTGTGTTCTTTGAATCTAGTTTCCATTTTAATACTTGTTCCTCCAATATAGAAGTCGTGGCAGTTATCATATTGTATTTTATAAACAATGTTTATAATGTTTATAATTATGTTTTTACATAATATATACCTTAGTTTTGTTCTTGTTTTTTGAATAAATTTGGTATTAACGTGAATGTCATAATTTGTTACTAGTTTTCGCCAAATGTTGGTTATTTTTCTGCTGATGTTGGGAATATATGGTATGCAGCAGTATATAGTTTCGTGATTTTTTAATTCGTGGAATATATTAACTTTTGTAAATTGACTTTGCTTTTTGTCTAGGTGTGTGCGTATAATGTTTTCTACGGTTTGTGGAGGAAACTTATTGATGTTGATGAAGTATTGTTTTATTTTGTCTAATTCAACGTTAATTTTATCTGGTGAGCATAGTTTTATGGCTGTGTTTATTTGGTTTCTTAGTATGTTGAGATTTTGTTTTGTTTCATTATATAATGTTTCGGGCATTATAAAACTACTCATGTACTTTTGTCATCAATCTTTTCAACAAAAAATAAAAATCAAATAATCTCTTTTCGACATAAAAATACTTTATTATTTGCAAATGGATTAAATGTGAAATGGTTTGAATAGCGTTAACTACATCAAAATGATAATTTATATCAACAAAATGTAAATGAATTACTTTTGTTTTGGATCTTGTTTAATCTAAAAATTCTTATTATAAAATTTTCCAATCATAACTGAAATGAATATTGACATAAGATTCCCTTTTCTTATCTTATCAGTATTTTTGCATTACTTGAACAGAATTATTATAATGCACCATCTAATAATTTGTCTAAACCAATAAACATGTTAAACATAAGATTACCGTGAAAAATTCATTGTTTAAAATTCTGTAAGTTGAATCATTTATCTCATGAAAATAATCCGTGATGATGAGAAAACACACTTGTAGAAAAAAAATATATGTAAAAACGGCTGGTACAGGTAGAGAAAGCTCTATTTAGAGGAGGTTCACAAAGAAAGAAAGGATTACTGACCCGTAGCTGACCACATGTTTGAAGGCGGCTGTATAATTGAGTGTATGAATGTAGAGGGCGTTCTTAGATGTTGGATTATATTTATTAATATAGGTATAAAGGTGTTCCTTCAAACATCTGGTCAGCTGTCGGTCAGTTATTTCTTTCTTTCTTTGTGAACCTGACGACTACCGAAGAAGGTCGAAACGTTGTTCACTCCTCTACATATTTTTTTTTTTCCCAACCCATACCAGCCGTTTTAAAATATATATTTTACTCTACAAGTGGGTTTCCTCGTCATCACGGATTAACGTTAACCTTTGTTAACCTGAAGATGACCTAAGAAGGTCAAAACGTTGTTCTATGCTATATTAGTAAAAATATTAATACCCATACCAGCTGCCCTGAGATATATTTTAGAAGAAAGTTACTATAATGTTTTGAACCAGAATAAGCCATGCAGTGTTAGCTTATCGTTGGCTGTGTAAAATCTGGTTGTTTGAGAAGCACTTGTTTGGTGAATGAAACTGAGTAGCGGTAGAGCTATTCTATCAGTTGGTTTGGTGATAAAACTGGATGTTTAACTTAGTTAAATTCAAAATCTAACGGGTTTACCATTATACATTTATGTTAGTGGTAACATAAATAACATAGTTTGAAAGTTTGGCAGATTTTATTGATGATTTCTGTTTTTACATAAATAAGATAATCTAAATGACACTGTAACAAAGTATGAGAGCATCCTAATAAACACGTTTAAGAAACTCTATCGCTTAGCCCTCCAATATCAATCAGAAATAAAAAAAATCCTCTGTCACTGAAAATGTATTAGTTGTAATGGGCTTTGAGATAATGACCATAGTAGAAGACAACAGTAGCGGTTCTTAATGTGCCTTTTCCACCTGCACATGCTTAACAAACTCTCACACACTAAAGACATCAAAATATATCCAGTATCGGAACTTAAGACACCATTAGCTTTTATGACACAGAAAGGTTTGTGTCTACCAATAGAACAGGAATATCAACATTTTATTAGTCTAGCTGGACCACAAACGGCAAGATGACACTTATGGCAAAAATCTAGATGTATGCTTTAGTATAGTTATCAATAGACACTGGATACCGAGCTTCCATATTAAGTTCAGTGTCTAAGTATGATGTTGCAGACTTCATCTTTATTATCAAACAGCAGCAAGTCATGAAAGGTGTCAGGTCAACTACTGTAAGTTAACTCATTCAAAACTTACTATAGCAATTGTATATTTATACAGATACAGCCTACACATGGAATAGTAATCATTAAGTGAAGGTGGGTTACACATAACAGTCTACATTTTAGGTATTCGAATGTTGTAGCATTCATTGATGTATTTCTACTTTCTTCTACGTGAATACAAGTGCATGAGTATTTCTCTGTGGAATTTAGTCATATAAATTTTGTAATATTCTCTAGTGTAGTATTTCCATTCCTTTGTGCATGCACATAAGTGTCTGAATATTTTAAAAGGCTACTTCCTGTTCAGCATTTTAAGCAATACGTCTAGCTACTGGCAAAATAGTCTTTTACAAGGAAAAAAAAAACCTAAGTCTGATTTCAATACCCAAAGAGAGCTTACATTTTGTGATTTACAATGGGAGTAATATCTGATACATGTTTAATAATAAGCTCATTTTAGACGATATTTACTACAGTGTTGCTGAAAATGGTATTAAAGCACAAATGGAAAGTAGGATTGTAATTTAAGCCAGTGAGTAGTGCACATACGTACATTAGGAAATTTTAGGCATGCTGCTAGTACAGAATCTGTACTTTCTGCTAAGAATGAAACACTTGTTTCTGATTTTCAGAGCACGAAAGTAGGAAAATCTACATACCCTTAATCATCAGTATAAAACTAAAGAAATAGGCGAACGAAAATCAGAAACAAGTGTTTCATTCTTAACAGAAAGTACAGATGAAAACTGATAATGAGAAAAATGGTGTGGTATAATTTACTTATAGCTCAGATCTTGGAAGTCACAGGCTGCGTTAGTGATTTAAACATGAAAATGATTCTGAGTTCGTTTCACTCATTTTACAATTGCTGAACTGTATTCAGTATTTAATATAAAACCACTTCATTGACACAGGCATATCTTTAAGCAAATCTGGCTTTCATATCTAATACTAACATATATGACCAATAAGTTCATCTTATAGAAAATTAAAGTCAGAAGGTTTGCACTGACATAATGCTTCACAGTTTGAATGCGAGATCTGATTGTATATCTAATATTAAATCTCTAGAGACTTTAAAAATTCAGGTGAATTGTAAGACCTAAAGGTACTAGCAAACGGAAGAGATGCAGGGAAGATCACTTATAAGCATTCATGGGTATTAACGTCCTACACCTCTTTCAAGGAACTGTCAAAATTCCAAAATGCGATAAGAAATGTTTGGTTTCCAATTATATTATTCTCACTTGGAAAACCCAAGGAAGTTTTGTTTGTTTTTTGAGCTTCCAGTAAGGTTAACTGCCAATAAAGTATCTATGGTTCCTATTACAAGCTCCAATAATTCAATCTCATGACGACATATTTTTTAGTGTTTTTTTTTATTCTTATGTGTTATTTAGTTGTAAGTTGTTAGGTGCTTAGAACAATCTTTCTTTTGTTGTGAAGGTAAGCCAGACTAGATTTTTGTGTTATTAGAAGATATTATGATAGTTTAATAGTTAGGTTGTTCTGGTTAAAATAAGCTTTTATTTAATATTTTAATGACACTTTGATTTCTTCCCTGTTATACTGAGCTATAAATACTATAAACATATTTTAGCTATTTGTGTTGCCCCTCAGTGGCTCAGCGGTATGTCTGCGGACTTACAAAGCTAACAACCGAGTTTCGATACGCGTGGTGGGCAGAGCACAGATAGCCCATTGTGTAGCTTTGTGCTTAATTCAAAACAACAGCCATTCGTGTTACTTTTAAAGAGTACATTGGATGCTATTACAACTTTTATATATTTTTGATGTTTCACATTAGAAGGTTTTACCAATGATATTATAAACGAATTTTTACTATTTCCATTTATCACTGCTAATGCCAAAGCGAATTTGGTTTTGCAATTGTTAATTTTATTATCTTAAGTTCGTTTTGTATTTCAGTCCTCTCGAATTTAATTTTAACCAAATGAATGTCATTTTAATAATGCTGTATTATAATCTTTGTACTCAATGTTGCTGGAACTTGTTATCATGAAACCTATGCAATAATTACCAGTAAAACAGTGTTTCTTCTTTTGCTTTATATTTTTGATCTGTACTTTATCCTTGTCTTCGTGTTGCGTATATGATTATCGTTACCAAGTGATATTTTCTCTTCTTCACTCCCACTGTGTACGATTTTCGTGTCCTAGTTAAGTAACCAACATGGTGTATTTTGTTACGTTTTACTTGTTTATTTTTGCTTTATCTTCTCTCCTCGCCTTGATGTTATATATATATATGACTATTGTTATCAAGCGATATCTGTCCATTCTTCACGACTTTGTATGATTTACGTGTTGTCCTAGTTAAGTCACCAAGTTTTTGTTTGTGCTACTCACTGGAACACCACGTTTGCATTTAAGATTTTGGTTTAAATTTTAAGTTTGAAATAAAGCCATAAGGAGGTCGTTCTTGTGTATCGGAAAACAAACGTTTATCAACTTAACAATCCTATATTTGTAATAATATCTTTGCATTCGATATATAAAAGTAAAACATTCCTACATTGGTCATAGGAGTACATATATATTGTATACACTTGCAAAAACTTCATACAGACCTTTAAGACGTTATTATAAAAATTCAGTCAAACAGAAGAATATCTCAACGTCATCTGAGCGATTTGCACAAAACGAGTTCACCTTTCCTGATGTTTACTATTTACACTAATGCCACAAGCAAACAGAAATAGCTATTTAGTTCCACCCAATGATTATATTTGGACCTGGAATAAACCAATATTCTAGCTGGTTGATTCTGTGTCACGTTTCAGAGAGTTCTTGTCTATCTTCTCAACGAGTAAAATTGGAAAAAAAATTGCGCGTCTTTTTCTCTTAAGTCATCCAATCAACATTTGGCGTCTCTAGTTATGTTACTGTTTTCACTTTTATTTTAAGTTCAATTTTTGTTTTATAACGGACAGGGTTTATCACTGTTATTTTATCGCATAATCTTCATAGCATTTGTTTATTTATGTTCAACTTCCATTTATTATCAGTAGCAAAAAAAATGTTATCACATTCACTGCATCTTTTGCATTTATTTTAACAGTACATTATCTGTATTTTTACGCTGTCGTACAGGATTTTCTCGTTCCTTCTATTATTAGCAGAATTCTATAGGTTTGATAATCTGATAACGATTATCACATATCCATGTATCTATCGATCTGCTTGCATACTCCTCTGTTTCTCTAACTATATGTCTCTCTTAGTTATCTGCTTTTCTTCAGCCTATATATGACTATATTGTTCTCTTAATCACATTTATTCATTTCTAAGTAGAAACCTTAGAAGTATCCTTAACAGAAAGCCCCGTTAGACGGTACATTTTTCTGTCTTCTCTAATAACAAAATAATGTTAAAGAGCTTTGCTAGTCTATGACTTTTTTATGGCATCGCACATAAAGCTTAGAGTTTTGTCTGTTATCCTCAAGTACAGCGGCTGTAAGACCCAGTTCCATACGACTTTTACTTTTGATACAGAATATATCAATACCTCTTTAAAACCAAACCTTTTATTGGTATTCATTATTAATTTATTTAAGAAATAAACTACAACAGGAAATTTAACTTTCCTGATCATGTATTAAATTTATCCTTTGTTTCCAGACACATAAACACACAATAATAAAGTAAACAGAAGCATACCTGGGCAACATAAAAGTTTGTTTGTTTTTTGAATTTCGCACAAAGTTACTCGAGGGCTATCTTTAGCATGTTTAGCGCAACGCGGGCGCGAACCCGCGACACTCGGATTACAAGTCGCACGCCTTACGCGCTAGGCTACGCCAGGCCCCAGAAAGTTAAAGTGAGGAATAGTATACACGCTGACAGGTTAATAACTTGTTCTTGTTAAAATATATATACATAAACTACTCAAAGCTAAAATCTGAGCATCCACACGATTTTAATGTATATAACGGATGTTGCATTAATTCATTAAAATTATCTAATAAATAATCATAATTTAGGATTTCTACTAATTTTATATTATATTATATTATAATATTATTATATTATATGTATACACTCACACTTGTTGTTCTTCCTTCTTCTTCTGTCGACTTATTATACTCTGATGAAAAAACTTTCGGTGCAAGTTTTTTTAGAACAGATTGGCAACTGTTACTCAAGCGAATCTTAAGGTTACAGGCTAGCTAACGATGGCCGGTAAAAAAACAAAAACAAAATTTTATAGACGCCATTATCCTGGGTATTGTGCTTGCCAAACACAGGTTCTCAACCGGAACGAAAACAGAGCAGATTCAGGTTGAGTTTTGTGTGACTACAACTGTTCCCTTGGTGAGAGTTAATATCATCCAAGAATTTTGTTCTCTTTATTTTTTGTTCCCAACATAGATACATACATACACATACACACACACACACACACATATTTATATCGAACCAACCGAAAAATGTATTTCAATCAGAACCAGAGGACGTTCGAAGTGCAATCAGGTTTACATCTATATTATTTTATATACCTCTTAACTAAGAGTCAGTTTCATGTTGTGTTTCTCAACTTCCTTTCGTTTATGTTGCCGGCCCGGCATGGCTAAGCGTGTTAAGGCGTGCGACTCGTAATCTGAGGGTCGCGGGTTCGCATCCCGATCGCGCCAAACATGCTTGCTCTTTCAGCCGTGGGGGCGTTATATTGTGACGGTCAATCCCACTATTCGTTGGTAAAAGAGTAGCCCAAGAGTTGGCGGTAGGTGGTGATGACTAGCTGCCTTCCCTCTAGTCTTACACTGCTAAATTAGAGACGGCTAGCACAGATAGCCCTCGAGTAGCTTTGTGCGAAGTTCCAAAAACCATTTAACTTTCTGTCTCTCTATTCATATATGTATTTACTGATAATCTATCATTAAGCATTTTTCTTAAGAGTTTACAGTTCATTTTTTTCCAAATTATTAAACGGTTCCGACTTTTTCGAAAGGTAATAAACTCAATTTCTCAATTTTTTTTTAGTTTTGAGCTAGTTTTCAAATATTCTTTATTCCGTAACATCTCTCGGTGTTAATTAAAACTAATAAAAGTTATAAATAAGCTAATACGCGTTGTTAGTTGCACAAATTTTAATAATAAACCTTGGAGGTCATTGACACTATGTGCTATAGTTTACCTTGTTAACAGGAAGACAGTGAGTTAAAACACGCAGAATAAGGAATACCTACTACTATCAAGTCATAGAGAGTAAGCGTAGTTATTTATAATCTATTTGAAGATGTCGTTCATAACACAGTTCTACACTAAAATATCGATCGTAAACCCTACTAACACTAAGATTGGGCCTCAGGGATTGAGGTCAAAAGATATTTATTTCCTCTTATATCTTAAGTATTTTTAACTTATTTAAACATGTAACTCAGTAAAGCTTATTTGGCATGAAGACATTGAGGATTTTGTTTTATGATTATTGTATTTCATTGTAAGCATTTGTGTCTATATTCATTTTCTTCCTTTGGTCCTACGTTCATATAGAAATGAACGTTTTAATGATTGAAATGTTTTCTTTAATATGGGAAACGTCATTTTACACCGTCTTAAAACATTTTTCGTATTTTTTTTTGTTTTCATCATCATTATATAGCAGGACTTGTCTTCTGTAAATAAACAAATTGCTCATTTATAACATTGCCTAATAATGTGGATAATTTCAACAACAACGTAAATTATAATTTGTCTTCATCCACGTTTGCTTCTTTGATGACAGAAGAAACCCTTTGTCAAATGCACCTGCATCTGGTAATTACTGAACTAACTTTATATGGATTCACTAAGACTTAGAATACGGCATACGCTAGTCCTCTGTTGTTACTGCTCTAGAGTTAACTCCAGCTTGTCAAACAGTTAAATAATCTCCGGTTAAATGCATTCCTGGAGAAAACCGTGTTTATACGTTCCTTGTAATCAGGTAGATTATTTCGAAATCTACGCTTCGATCTGTTGTTAACTGGAAATTAAATAGGCTATTTAAGCATGCAGCTATAAAGGCGTAGTCTAAAAGCGAGATTATCACGACCGTTGAAATAAAAGCCTGTCAAACAGATGTTGAGAACCAGAATTATAATTTAAATTTGATAAATTTTTGCTATCCTAAAAACGTAATTTCCCCGAAAGGGAGACCAAAAGCCGTCCAGAGTAATCACCTGTTTTAACTAGTCACACTACAATACCGTAGTTTATTGTCTGTCAGTCAGTCAGTAGACACTCTAACGACGCCACGTTAAAGTTTGTACTATCATTGAAGTCAGTAAAATACGTGCATGCCATTAATCACTGGAAGAATTATGCATTCTGTAGACTACAGCATAATTTGGACATATGAATCAAAAGCAAGAAATCAAAATACTTGAAACTATTAATTTTGGGCTTAGTTACTCTTGAAATAGAACACTTTCGGGGACCCTGGTCAACCACACCTTGTTTTAAAATGTACTTGATTATGTTTAATAAATAAGAAATATGTTTCAAAAGCACATGTTTTTGTTTTTATCATATTATTCTACAGAATAAATCACAAAATAAATTACTGAAAATGGAACTATTTTTTCCAATATGTACGGAATCACAGAACCTAGAGTAGCACTGTTTCGTATTACATTTATGTAGCTAATTTTTATTTATAAAGATAAACTCAAAAAAATTGTGCTTTTAAATTCTTGACATTAAAATTTCATTGTCAACTGTTTATTTAACACTTGCAACAACAAAAATCAAAGTCTGCTCACTTGTAATTAATCGCAAACCTACACACTATCATATTTCCCCACCACGGGTATCGAAGCCTAGTTTCTAGCATTATAAGTCTACAGACAAACCGCTATGCCACTGTGAGGAAGTTAAAGGTGATTGCTGCACTGTAAACATATTCGAGTTTGATATAAATTAAAATTCTTCTTAGTTTCACCCAAAGTATTATATATGCATATACAGTCATTATGAGAATAAAAATTATTTTCATAACTTATTGGTATCAAAATATAAAATAAGAACATCTAGGTGCACGAACGTTCTCTTAATTCCTAACATTATATGCCAAGAAACAGTTTTGGAGGTTATGACCTGTTAGATAGACTACGGTGTAAAAACTCCATATCTAACTCATATTTTTCACTAAAACTCGAAAGCAAAACTCAGTGTAAACATAATTAACATTACTGATCGATTGAATGTATAGAAGATTTTACAAATGGATCTGAATACAAAAAAACATTCTTGTTCACTAGGAGGCTATAAAAAATCCAGACACAAATTAACATCTGCTTTCGCAATATATTATTAAAATACTAAGCTTACGAAAACTGTGCATTTTAGTTCATTTTCCGTATAGGCACAAAATGCGAGTATGACATTTAATATATATGTTATAATGAGGATTTGTTCAAGAATAAAATAACTGTCTTCTATTTCATCAAAATTATTTAAATTTTCTTTTACTTTTAATTGAACACATCAACAATTGTAAAATTGCTCTGTACAGTCTTGGCCAGAATGTTTGTATATTTTGTAGTAAATAAGATAGGATATAAGCAGTTATGTCAAACTGAGAAGTACATTTATAAAAGATATCAAAATATATGTAATAGTACAGGTTCAATGGATATCATGAACGAGTTCTTAGAGCAGCAAACGATTTTATCAAGATAATTCTATACAGAACATCTATTGTGAGCAGTGGTATTGTCATCTTGGAATACAAAATTACTGCCAAATTTTACCTCAGCATATGGCAAAAATATTCTCTATGTGTGATGCCTGTAGGATGCGACATTGACATTTTCCTGGAGAATACCAATAGCAATGTTTTCCACCATGATAAATAACTGCCCAAAAATGTACTGCACCACCTCCTGGGTGTTTCCTTTAGGAAACACGTCTACTATCATCTGTTCTCCAAGCAAAGGACGAATATGAATCCTACAATCAGCTTTAACAAGCTGGAAACGGTAATCATTTGAAAAGATGACATGTCGTCAGTGTCCCAACTGTACGTTAGCATGCTGTCTTTTCCACGTTACATAGTGACAGCTGAGAATTCTTGTTATTATCAGTTTGTAGATAATCTTGCAAAGTAAACTTCTTTGGCCAATCACTCGTTTACTGTTCTCTTGGATACTCTGGAATGAACGTGTTCATTCCTTTCTTGTCATATGGTATTGCAAGACTTCTTTCAAACTTGGTACGTTAACCTGATCAAAACACGGTTATCTCGGGCAGTGTCTACCAGCACACTTTTTCTTCTGTAGTCCAATGACGTTTCAAGATTCTAAATACAGTACATTAGATGTATCCTGTTGTACATGTCCATTTGCTTCATACCGTTTCTGTACAGTCGAAGAATTTAACGCTATCACTTCTGGCACGTGATGAGGCACGTGAATTGCTGATATATTTTGAAAAAGATTTTACCAAAAGCACGTCCCTTTATACAAACCAGATGTATATGTGAATTTTGACGAACAAATACTCAAAATAACCTTAAAAGACCAAAATAACGACTTGTACATATTTGTTCAATCATACTCTATCTTCTATGTTACTGCTCGAGTATTTACTCAATAACTACTCCATGCATACACACAGTAACACTAATATTACTTACTTGACTTATTCGTCTTAGTTCTGGTAGAAACGTAACGTTACGACAATTTCACGCCATTGGACCTGATTTTCAATCGTCCTTCTCAACTGAACCTATAAGAGTTTAACAACCTTTATCTGCTTGTCTAAGAATCTCCTACAGGTCACTTTTGGTTTCCACACTTTCCTTTTCCCTCGAGGTCCCATTCCAGTGCATGTCTTGTCTTTTGGCTAGATACTTCCAAAACACACAAATGTTTTATCTTCTTCTGTATTGTCTTAAATGAAATGCACTTGGTTTTATTGTTTGTTTTTCGTTCTCATAATTATGGTCTTGTTGACATTTATGCTTATCCCAGATTTTGCAGCTTCCTCAGCAAATTATTGGGTCTTAGATTACATATCGTGTTGCTTGTGTGACAGAAGACATAGATCATCCTTAGGACAGAAATCTTTCAGGTGCTTCATGAATATCCAATGGATGTTTGTCTTTGTGTTCTTCATACTCTCTTCATCAATCAATTGATCACAGTGAAGAAGATCATTGGCGAACAAGCATTCTTACCTGATACTATTTTAAAAGGTGAAGGGCTGCGAGAATTTACTGTTGTGTATGATCTTGAATGTTGACTCTTCGTAAAATTCTCCTATGATGTTTAAGAATTTTACTACAATGTTGGAGTAGGTTTCAGCTTACTTTTCTTTGGTGTATACTGGTGTTTGCATTCGCTGAATTGCTCAGTTATGATTTTGGGTGTGGCCTTGTGATCTGTGCATGATCTATCCACTCAAAATTCTGCCTGCTTTCTCTGAGTCCATCATTTAGGATGACCTTCAACCTCTCCAGAATCATTTTGGTGAACACCCTGCAGGGCACCGACAGCAACATGTTGCCTCACGCTTTGCCACACACTGCAACGTTCTTCCCTTTTTTTGGGCCAGGTGGGTTAAAGCGTTCGGCTCTTAATCTGAGGGTCGCGAGTTTGAATCCCCGTCACATTAAACATGGTCGCCCTTTCAGCCGTGGGGGTGTATAATATGACGGTCAATCCCACTACTCGTTGGTAAAAGAGTAGCCCAAGAGTTGGCGGTGGGTGGTGATGACTAACTGCCTTCCCTCTGGTTTTACATTGCTACATTAGGGACGGCTAGCGCAGATAGCTCTCGTGTAGCTTTACGCGAAATTTCAAAACAAACAAGTCTTTAGCGCCTTCGCAGGATATTCCTCCTTCTTGGCGTCTCTTCTTCTTTCTAAACCTTCCTATAAAACTTATGTAATATCTCTGTCGTGATTGGGATGTCTGTCTTCAGTGAGTTTGAAGACATCAATTTGGAAAAGTATGCAGACATTTTGATCAAAACTGTAAGTGTACAACTAGCAAGAGCTTGTAGTGAAACCAGAGAATGCATTAACTTTTTCTTCATCAATTAAACATGTAACTACTGAAGAATTACATTTGACCAGTTTAAAAGCACATGCTATCTATTAACTCCATTTTAGTTACTTGCTGTACGTTACAAGAAAATGATAATCTCTCAAAGACATGAGGTCCATATTATATTAGAGTCATTAGACTGCAAATAGAGAACGTTAAAAAGAGTTTGTTTCATCAACTATTCTGGAATTAACTCAGTAGCACTGGGTCTTTACACAGTCTGGCTATTACGTATTTGGGATATTAAAGTTAAGATACAAAAATAGCTAAAATAACAGAACGAAAAGGCTTTATGTATGTAGTTATGTTATGAGCAGTGTAGACTACAGTTTGTTGCTTAATCATACATAAGCGCGCAAATCTATCTTTTATAACATTGTTTATAACATAAAAAAGAGCATGACGTCATAGAATAAAAAGTAAGAGACCACATTTATATCAACACTCGTAATGTATGTTTTATGGATATAGTTCGCAAATGTAAATTAATTTTTGTTATATATCTCAAGTGGACTGCATCTTGAACGGCTTCATATTCGATTCTCTATTAATCTTAACGCACTAATTGGAATTATAATGCTAATATTATAGATTCACATATTAACGTCGTACTGGTAAAATTAAAGTGAATATTTATTTTGAATATTTATCTCGTCTTACCCCTTAACTAAGTATATAAATTCATAACTTTAAAAATATCGACGCTCTTATGAAAGACTTGAAACAATGATAAGTTTGATCCACCATTCTCAAGACTTTACGATACGTTTTAGTTGTACAATCTCAAAGCACAATTCTAATAATTCATAATACTAGAATAAACTTCCACGAAATTTCCATGTAAGACGAGAATAAACTATTTACAAGAACCTACGTATACGTTTTCAATATGCTTACAGTCAAACAAAATCCTGGTTAGTCAAGAGATTGATTGCCAGCCTACAGGGTTATTAGTAGTGTATGAATATGCTGAGCAGTTTGTGATGAAAAGTATAGTTATTTGAACCTGAAGATAAACAGTCTCTTGATTGTTTGTCTTCGATAGCTCTTTGCAGGAGTAGCTTTAAATCGCTCAATCTAACAAATTAAAACCTGCGCTAATGACTGCGGGGATTTCAGAGTTTACGAAATACAACTTGATTGTCTCTGTCTTAACAGCGAACGTGCTCCTTTTCTGACAGTGTGCTATCATTGATTTCCTTTCCTGTACGCTGTCGATTTGAGTTGGGAGCAGATATTGTAAATGAGATGTTTAATCTGTTAGCGACAAATAAACAGTATGAAATAATCCAGAATCGCGTGGGAGGTTAGTGTTGTACAGAACATTTTAGCTAAATAAAAACGCAAACGCATGAATAAGAATACCATTAGATCATAACAAGTCTTCCCAAGTCCATATAGCAAATTATTGAAGAGCATGTACAAACAAATGTGGAGCTTAAACACACACAACTTAATAAACTTATAACTTATTCTTGAAATTTATCAAATTCCGTTATTGTACTACAATGCATAAGACCTTAAATTTAAGTTTCCAAAATTATTTATAATCTATATAACTTAAGATTTAATTAATAATCAACGAATTACGTTGTAAAACTGTTCACTAGTAATTTCAAATAACATTTATCAACGCCCTCTATTCGGATATGCTTATATTCCCCACATTATACTAAAATGAAAATCAAAACCCATCATCGTACATTATTTATTAAAAAAAGAAATCTAGACTAGAATATTGAAAAGTATTTATATATCAATCATGTATAAATTGTTATAATAAATGTATCATTTTTAGTGAGTCAGGTATACAGCAAAGCAATAGTAGACTTGATGAAATAAAAGTAACGTTATTTTTAGACAACTCAAACTGTGAATGTGTTGAATCTAATTTTTATAATAAATAACACAAGATCCATTATGTCACATCTACTAAATCTAAAAAGTAACTTAAGTTAAAAGTTAGTAACTATTACATAGTAGGTGTTTCACTCTTATAATTGCAAAGCCCTAATTTTTAGTGTTTTCGTTTCATTTCTGTAAACTCGAGAAAAAAGCTGATTCAATGACTGCTGCCCCATTGGCACAGCGGTATGTCTGCGGACTTACACCGTTAGAATCAGAGTTTCGATACCCGTGGTGGGTAGAGCAAAGATAGCCCATTGTGTAGCTTTGTAATTAATTCAAAACAACATAATGACTACTGAGTTCTTAAAAAACAAAACAAATAAATATTTGTTATCAAAAATGATTCACTGAAAACTCATAAGGCTTAAACTATAAATATATGTTTCGGTTTGTCATGACAATGGTTTATTGGACAGTGGTAACGGAGACAGAAAAGTAAATGTCAAAGTCATCGCAATATCTGACACAAAAATAACAAATATTGAATTGAATGGTAGAAATAAGTTACGGTAACGATGACCACTGAGTTGTTGGAGGATCTAAAGAAAGACTCGAAATAGAGACATAAATAGTTCCAGTTTGCTAAAAGGAAAATAAAAGAAGCATATATGGAAAAATCTGAAACGATCGTTAACTCAGCACATATTAGATGTTAAAAATACAGAATAACATTTTGAAGAAACATATTTAAGAATAAAAGTAGACTTTATCATTATTGTTTTTATATATAATTTCGATTAATTATATAAAAATACAAACATATTTCTGACATAATACTTCAATTGTTAATTAAATTCCTATATAATGAAAATAATACAAGAGGTAGTTTATAACCAGAATATAGAAAAAAAAATATCAAAGTTTAATGAGTTCTATACGTAATGAGTCAATATACCAGTCAAAGTCAAAAGTAAGAAGAACGTCTTTTGGGACATATCAAACTGATGAGATTGCTCCTCCAACATTCCCTAGTCTCAGCTTTGGTGGAGTAAATGTCCAGAACAGGCTGCAGTCTTTAGATTCAGTGTTTTTATTTTAAACGAAACCTTTATTAAACTTTTACCAAACTTCTTTTTTTGTAATTGAGATGTTCAGAGGATTTTAAAATCCTTAGGGACTATTTTTTGTCTCTCCAATCACTCGTCGTCTCATTATTCAAACTTAATTAATTTATCTTCGCATGGCTTTGTGTAATACCAGCAACGTTTCATTTTCTGCGTTACTCTTTGTTACCTGAGATATTAGCGTCTGTTTGGATCAGTGAAGTATAAAATCAGTAGCTGATTATGTAAAAAAGGCTAATGTTATTTTCGTCGTCAATAAATTATGCTTAACACTGCAATAAACATTTAGATACATAGTATTTTCAGCTTTATTGTACATTATCTCTAGAAAAACTTAAAATCAGAGAATAAATATTCGTAAGAGGCAAGCGTTTACGGTTTCATTATTGTACATTGTTGCTTTAAAATACAAAATTTTGTTATGTCATCCAATAATGCTTAAGTTACAAGGAATTAAAAATATTATTGACCTTAAGTTAAATAATAAAAACATTGGGTATTATTGTATAACATGTGACCCAATAATGAAGAGCACAACATATTATATTAAAATACATAGTAAATTTATATTTTAATACCACACAAAATGGGATATTTTAATACAAAGGCAATTGGAGGAAATTAATGACAGAAATTACTTGAAATTCTGAGTTATATGTATTGTAGAAGTGAAAACAGTTTTCAGTATAAAGGATGACAGCAGTCTCTTGCGAATGATGACATCAAAAGGAATAATCGAGAAATGATGTTAGTTACAATTATGGATTTTAAGGACAGAATATTTTCTATTCACAGTTTTTACTGGTCATCCGATTATACAAATGACGTCATATAAAATATAATAATATTAAGGTTGTTTCTAATAATGATACTGCTGCAGTAATTCTTGTAAACTTTAAGCACATTGACTGTGTTATATGGAATATAGTATGTAAAGTATTGAAACTTACATAAATAATTACTTTAATTTAAAACATTGAGAAACCGTAAAATTATTATATGCTGAGACCAAACTAAATCACACATCAAACATGCTTGCCCTTTTAGTCGTGGGAGCGTTATACTGACGGTCAATCCCACTATTCGTTGGTAAAAGAGTAGCTCAAGAGTTGGAAGTGGGTGTGGGTTGTGATAACTAGCTGCATTCTCTCTAGTCTTACACTGCTAAATTAGGAACGGCTAGCGCAGATAGCCCAAGTGTAGCTTTGCTCAAAATTAAAAACAAAACAAGTCAAATAAAGTTTTTTTAGCATTTTAAAGAAATCAAAGATGGAGTATGTTTTTCTCCCCCTTTTCATTTTTTGATGGTCGCTACACAGTGAGTAATTGCCTGAGAACTGTATAGTTGTTACTGTATTTTTACCTCATAAAGGGGGCGATAAGGGTTGCCCTGGATATTATTACAGTACAATGTATCTTACTTTTGTGGTGGGACAAAAAATTTAGAATGGCTGAAAACGAAAGGTAGCAAAAATCATTTACAAAAATAGGATATTATAAAATTAAACCAGCAAAAATTCAGTGAACGGAAATTTGGTTTTAAAAATATCCTAAATGTCTTGGTGAGGACGTTACCTGTTAGTTTGATGATGGAAGGATCTGAACCTGGTGAACTCAAATTTTAAAAATACTTTTAAGAAGATGTTATAAGAAGATTAGCTAAGAAAATTATATCGATATGGTTAGGAAACTCTAGTAAATTATATCGATATGGTCAGGAAACCCTAGTAAATTATATCGATATAGTCAGGAAACTCTAGTAAATTATATCGATATGGTCAGGAAACCCTAGTAAATTATATCGATATGGTCAGGAAACTCTAGTAAATTATATCGATATGGTCAGGAAACTCTAGTAAATTATATCGACATGGTCAGGAAACTCTAGTAAATTATATCGACATGGTCAGAAAACTCTAGTAAATTATATCAATATGGCCAGGAAACTCTAGTAAATTATATCGATATGGTCAGGAAACTCTAGTAAATTGAATTTAAAAGGACCGAGTCAGAGATAAACAAACTTTTATTAGTCATGAAGTTCAGTGAAAGTTGACATTTGTTACTAGTGACCAGTACATTACCTACATATTGACGTTAATCTTCTCAAATAATTAGAAAGTTGACTAATTGAATCGGTTATTCGTAATGGTATCAGCAGTATTGAAATAGTAAAGAATTTCTCGGATCAAATAGTAGATTAAACAAACAATTGGCACCTTACCTTTAATTAAAGTAAGTGCAAGATATTGCATTTGGTTATACAGTTTGGATCACACGTCTGGTATAGTATAAATGGGAACCTATTCAATAGCATGCATAAGGAAAATGAACTTGGCAAAGTGGTAGATAAGTTACTGAAGATATCGAGGCAGATACCATTGGTAAAAATAAAAAGCGTTTTGTGATGTATTTTAAAGTCATAATACATCTTACATCTTTCTATACGTCACTAGTATCATTAGACTTCTCTTGGAATATTGTGTACAATGTTGTCTCTTACTTAAGAAAGAGCAGTGACTTATTGATTAATGTTCAGAAGAAAGACACTGGGATGACACTAAAATTGTTATCTTAAGGGACTAAGATAAAACTTTTTTACTTATTTTATCTTGAGAAAAGAAGTGTAAGATGTGATACTGAAGTTTACTTGATCATACGAAAGATCGATAAGATATGAGCTTCTGATTTCTAAATTCTGAAGACAATAAATTAAGAACGAAAGTTTAAAGTTTTAAAAATGCAGATGAGGCTCCAGTTGATATAGTTATATTTTTTAAAAGAGTGATTAAATTGTAAAATGAAATGCCGGAAGTAGAATATTTTTGTTTGTATTTTTCACACAGCTGCACGAGAGCTATCTGCGTTAGCCGTTCCTAATTTTGCAGTGTAAGGCTAGATGGAAAACAGCTAGTTATCACCACCAACTTTTGAAAGGGCGAGCATGTTTGACATGAGGGGATTCAAACCCGCGACTCGTAGATTAGGAGTAGATCGCCTCAACCACCTGGCCATGCCAGGCTAGAAGTAAAAGAGAAAGTGCGTACAAGAGATTAAAAGAGGAAATTATCATTTTCTTTTAAAAATAAGAAGATGGTTTAAGTTTTACATTTTTGGCTTGGAAGTGCAGAAAAAACTTTGAAGGACCAAATGATACTTGGTTGCTATATGTTATCAAACATTATTTTAGAACACCGTAGGAGTAGTATTTTACATCAAGCAGTGTACAGCGCTGTAAAATGTTGCATGGCAGAAGGATTTAAAATATCATAGGAAACAATTATGTAGATTACCGCTAATATCAAAGACACAAACATCATAGCATAATGCCGAATTTAAACATTAAACAATATAGATTACCGCTGATATCAAAGACAAACTTCATAGCATAATATCGAGTTTAAACATTAAACAATATAATATAATAGAAAGTAATAAAAAAAAAGCATAACTAAACCTTTGTAGGAACGAAAATATAACTCCAGAACTGTCCTTGGAACTGTCTTTTCCATCGTCGATGTCTGAAAGCTACATTAATTATTTTTATAAAAAGCACAACTATTCTAAAATATAACTTCTGGAAAGGACAGTAATGTCAACCTTAGGCAATTATCAAACTTTTTTACAAACATTCTGTTTTACGTGGAAATCTGTTTCCATAATCTCATTTAAATACACGAAAAGCGCAAAAGTCCTTTAAAGTTATATAGTCGAAATAAACTGCTGTTATTCTAGTTTATTTGTCTGCCTTTCGCAGGAAAAACAACTTTTTATGTCGGGCTGACTGATAACTTGTAAAAGTTTAGTTTGTGAATCTTGATAACATCAAACTCAAATTGATTCTCTCATTAACTGTACCAGAAAATATGTCCATCTTCACCGTAAATGTCTTTTGGAGATCGAAAATTTCTGTTTCATAATGAAAACCTTAGCTTTTTGGATGAAGATGGTGTTCGAGATTGATTTTGGGGTGTGGTTTTGGAGCTTGTTTATGTCTTAAATATTCTGCTGTGGGAGTTTGCCTCCCTTCAGAATAACTATTATTCTCACCTTTCTTCAAAACGCCTTGTCCTTTGGTACATTGTTTAATCTCTTCATAAAGTTTTTTTTTTTTTTCTGAGAACGGAGTATGATAAAACTATACACCCATAAGACCGCCAATGGTGGCACTGTACACTGAATGGTCGTAAATACTTTATTAGCCAATATACTGGTGTTAAATAAGGCACGTATGAAACGAGATTACGCATCTGCGGTGGCACAATACTCCATTAATGTAAAAATAAGGTCTGACTAACATAAAGGTATTAAAATAACTTACTGATGGAACGAACACTTATATATGGGATGACACAACACTGCAGTAATTTAGACATAACGTTCTCACAACGAGTTACTAAATTTCTCCACTAGATAGATATTGCTGTTTTACTAATTCGAAAAAGAATAAAAGAGAAAATCACACAAAAGCTTTCTCTTCTTTATTGTGTGTATATATATACACATGTAACTTCTATGCACACAAGTGAGTTAGAGCCCATTCAGCCCTATCAGACACAGCTGAAATCAAATTCTACTCAGCTTTAGAATGCACCATATACAACTAAATAGGAGTTTTAGCCTTATACCACACCATATAGAAATGAATTTAAGCTATACTCAAGTTTAAGACAATCTCAAACACAACTGTTTATTTAAATCTGATGTGAAGCCGAGAACAGACCAATCAATTGTTAACGTGCTGGATTGAAGATTCGCGAAAGACAAAAACACTTTGAAATTGTGTGTGCGTTGTAGGAGTGATGATTAAATCACGTAGTAGTTTATAAGTAGATCTTCCCTCTATTCTACCACTTAAAATTTAACGACGGCTATCACACGTATGACTCGACTATATTTTTGAGAAAACCAAAAACAAAATAAAACAAGTGTGTTGTGAATATAAAACCGATACGTTGAACAATGAAATGTTTGCTGATGATAACAGTGAACGTATTCACATTCGTGCGTGTGTTATTTTAACAATAAGAGACTAGCGACTGTAGTAAAATTTTTGCAATGGTTAAAAATGTTGTTTAAATGTAACATATGAGCTGTTAATAGTGTGAACGTCTTTGTAATTTTGTACAGTATCAAGCAGGGTGTCTATTTTTCTTTACAAGCTAACTGCTTGTAATCAATTTTCAAAAATACCCGAATATTATTTAAACCGGAGTGAAAAAGCTTAACCTTACAGAGATTAGAACTATGTCATCATAAAGTTCTAATGAATATCTAAATAGGGTTTAGTCTTTGTGGTTTTTTCTATGCCCTTAAGTTCTAGGAACTAAATATTTTGCTCGTGAGTTATTTAAGACTTGAATATGTTTTCAGTGTAACGAAATTTCCTCCAACCTATCCTTTTCTGTTTCTGCAAAAACAAAAACAATGTGCATGCGCATTATTACAGAATAAACCAGCAGATTAACAAAACATATATTTTGAATAAAAGTAAATTGAAAATCTGTGCATCAATAATGTTGTTATTTTTAACCATTATTTTCATTTTATATTTAGGTACTAAAATAGTTCACTTCAGCCAAATTATCCCGGAAAATATAATTTTTCTTGTTTGTTAAGATGGAATCCATTTTCTATCAATAATAGTAATACACCTGAAAGTACTTATGTAAAACTCAAATATTTGTCCGTGCGACACATAAAACGTAACTGATCAAACTGCTCATAACCAAATCAACTAATGAAGGATTTTTACATCTGATCAAACCAGTTTTTATCAAAATACAGCTTTAAATTTTTAACATCTTTATTATTATAGTCCTGCATCGGAGACAAAAAATTAACAACGGGACATCCAAAATATACATTTGTTTGTTTTTGAATTTCGCGCAAAGCTACTTGAGAGCTCTCTGCGCTAGACGTCCCTAATTTAGCAGTGTAAGACTAGGGGGAAGGCAGCTAGTCATCGCTACTTACCACCAACTTTTGAACTACTCTTTTACCAACGAATAATGGGATTGACCGTCACATTATAACGCCCCCACGGCTGATAGGGTGAGCATGTTTCGTGTGACGAGGGTTCGAACCCGCGATCTTCAGATTCCGAGTTAAGTGCCTTAACCACCTGGCAATGCCAGGCCGATATACATACTACGTAACTTTCTGCTGAGAGGATACCAACAACAACACAACACGTGAAGAGAGTGCCATATTGCCATAACAATTTACAGTCTAGTAATAAGAAATTATTGGCTTGAACTAATAAAAATTATAACTTTTTTCGAGGGTTTATAAGCAAAACAAAATATTTTTCTTTGCGCTAAAGAAAATAAAAGACAATCGCAACCGAAACATAGTTTGAATACACGAAAAACAGAATAGCAAACAATTATGGAATTAAAATGGAAAATGCCACTCTAATCTTAATTGACAGGAAATCAGTGAAGTATATATTTCTATATTCAGCCCACTTGGTGACAAAGCCCATTTTCTCACACAGTTAACCTCAAACATAGTGCCTTTCTTTTCAGGTCTTTATTCCTGAAAGGGACTTCATCATCAAGGACGCACGTGTTATTGAAATATCTAAAAAAGTGAGAGATAGTTTCACCCAACGTCTGAATGATAAAATGACTATTGAGAGAATGTTCTGTCTCAGTGACTTAATAAACTATATGTTACATACACGAGACTACAAAAAAAGAAATAACATTTTTTTTGTAACATAAGTAGCTGGATATGCTATTTAAAATGTCTTTTAGTTGTTAAAATATTACACTGGAAAAGCGTTTTACGTTAACAAGCATGACAGCATTTCCATATAATTCCGATTTTATTCTACTGCAGTAATTTCAAACGTTGCAGGCTCTTATCCAACTTGTATAATATTCAATCTGTTCTTCTGTCCATTTTGAGTCACTGATGAAAAATTGTAATTAATTTGGAATGGCCTAGCGCGTTAAGGCGTGCGCTTCGTAATCTGAGGGTCGCGGGTTCGCGCCCGAGTCGCGCCAAACATGCTCGCCCTTTCAGCCGTGGAGGCGTTATAATGTGACGGTCAATCCCACTATTCGTTGCTAAAAGAGTAGCCCAGGAGTAGGCAATGGATGGTGATGACTAGCTGCCTTCCCTCTAGTCTTACACTGCTAAATTAGGGACGGCTAGCACAG
The DNA here is from genome assembly GCF_004210375.1 of Tachypleus tridentatus. Lineage (NCBI taxonomy): Eukaryota > Metazoa > Arthropoda > Merostomata > Xiphosura > Limulidae > Tachypleus > Tachypleus tridentatus. The sequence goes on along the minus strand of NC_134837.1, from coordinate 244,238,907 downwards.
ATAGCCCTCGAGTAGCTTTGTGCGAAATTCCAAAACAAACAAACAATTAATTTGGAAGTTCCTGTTTAAAATGCAGATATAAATACTAATTGTAATACAAGATGTATCAATGGGTCGTTTCTCTTCTTATCAACCTAATTTACATACTGTGCATAAATTTATATATTTATTTTGTCAAGGACATATATATATGTAAATGCAAATATATATTAAGTAGGCATTGCTTTGAATATTTAAGTTTGCATTTATTGTTGGTATTCTCGATTTTCCAAAAATATATATAATTAATGAAAATAAAAATAGCATATTTTATAAATAAATTATACATAACTTTTTGTATTTTAAAACGATACTCAAACGAAAAAAAAATATTATTTAACTTAATTCTTCGTTAACTCTCATTAGTAACTAAATAGATTTTGATAATCAATAAAGAAAGAAAAATGTTTTAACATTTTTATCCTATAGTCATGTGCAACTTGTTATTGTGTGCCTTGAGGCGTATTATTAATTAAAGTAAGACTCAACTTACTTTACAATGAAAAATAAATTAAAATCTAAATAGAACATGTGAACTATCCAAAGTTTGAAAATTTTACTTATCAGCAAAATTAAAACTTCTTATTTTGCGTTAGCGCGAAATTAAAATATACTAATTATCGCTAATTGTATAGTTTAAGCTTTCCAGATATGCGTATAATTTATTAATACAAAAAACTCAATTGTGGGTTTGTATATATTTCTTGTTTGATACGTCAAAGGACAAAAAAAAACTGGTAAAAATTGCATATATTCATGCATATTGGAAAGCTTCAATTATTTATTGTAGTTAATCGTTTGATATACGTTTGTACCTTAAAGATGGTTTAGTTTATGTATTGATCTACATACTAAGACATGTAGTAACTTGTAAATGGCCAAAATATATGGTACGTTTTCTTTGTTTCACGCATTTAGATTGTCACAAAACCCTCAACTAATACTGGTGGATCACGTTGCATGTTATGCGTGAGATATAATATAGTAAAGCATGAAAGGTAATAAATCACAAGTATAGTTTTCATCGTGTTATTTGGGTGTTTCCAGTTTTTTACTTTCTTTTTACAATCTTCAAGATAATTACTTCAGTTTTTATTCAGGGATTCATGCGTGTGGATTAATTCGTTGCTTTGAGAGGAAAAAACTGAGCTATGAAAGCCACGAACATGCCCGTTTTGACATGTATGCGTAGAAAGTTTTCATTTATAACATACTGTTCAATCTTTATTAGACGTTTATTCTATTAACGCTAGTACCTGAGAAATATCATTTCGTTCGATTGTTTTAAAGCAAAGACATCGGGCTATCTTTTGTGTCCATAGCAAGAAATCGGACCTTGGATCTTACCATATACACTTACCGCTGTCTCTCCGGAGAACCTTAGTTTGACAAAGGAAAATGTTTGTTTGTTTTGAAGTTGAGCACAAAGCTACACAACAGGCTACCTGTGCTCTGTCCGCCAGAGGTATCAAAATCATGTTTCTTGCATTGTAAGTCTGCAGACATATCAATATACCACTGGGGAAGGGGGAGGCGAAAGGAAAATGATTAAACTAAGTTGAAATTGAACACGATAACAATAATGCAACTAATATTGGAATATTAATCCGAAATTTTCCGGTTTAGCATAGACATGTAAAACCTGAATTCGATATAGATTACAATAAATTTATATATATATACATGAACGTTATTAATTTTACAAAGGTCTCAACATGCTCAACATTTCCTGGTTTGTTTGACTAAAGAAGGTTGTTCACAATCTGTAGTAACGATACAATGATCAATGTCTAGGCCTTACATATTCTTTCCTCTTCCACAACTAATGGTATAATAAGTGATAGCTTTGGGTTGCTTTGCAATGATATTTTCACAGTAAAAAGCTTTTGCATAATATAATTAGGTTAATGGTGTCCTCCTCATTATTACTTTCTAGGTCCATTAACTATGTGCAGATGACGACTTCCGGCGACCTATTTGAGCACCAAAGGCACGAGAGAAGCCTATCAATGATACGCCACCTACATTATCTCTGAACTCTTATCTTATGCAGTTACTGGCATGTTGATTTGCATATGGGGATGGAAAGTTGGTTTTGATAAAAGAAAACCTAAATTGAATCTAGTCTCTAGAAGGTAAACCTTTTTCACATTATAGAAGTGTCATCACGTTAGCTAGATAGCATGGAAAGTCTTTAGAAACTCACTGTTACACATACAATTTCCAATTACCATAAACCCCAAACCATTGTAAAACTTTCATTTTATGTTCTATGCCATTTTTTATAAGTGTTCTATCTCCATCAAGACAATGTTAAACAGATCACAAATTTCTGAGGATATGTTAAATAGATATCCATTGTGAGGACATATTTTCATTTCTCACATGCTAGACAACCCTCTATAGCTTCAACATATGATCTTGTGTCTTGCTTGTGGAAAAAATATAGTGAAAAATACGCTTCTGTTGCTATTGCAGACATAAGTCAATCTTATCTATCTTATGTACAGTTTACAAGAGATGTTACGGCTTGTAACAAGTTCTTTAGTGTGTTTTTTTCTTCTGTTTTCGTTGAATGTGGTAGTCGATCTTGGAATAACCTGTTTCTACTTTCTGCAACCACACCTTCTTTTATATTACCGATACAGTAAATTTACAGAGTTCTGTCGCCTGGTGTACTAGAGTTCTCGGTTATGAATACTGGTTCAGAAATTACCACAGGAGAAATTCACGTCTTAACTTGTATAACTCTTCCACAGTGGCTCACTTTTAAGCATGACCTACAACCATGTAAAAAAGTTAGGACACCCTATGAAAGCCTGTGTATTTGTGTAAATTTTTGGATATATAGATATTTAATCTCAATTTCAACACAATACTGAGAGATCACAGGAATATAACTAAACAATTAAAACTGAAGAAAAGACTTTTCAAGATCTTCTCTAAATGTAATTCTACAAAAATGCATATTCTAATTGAGGAAAAAGCTAGGACACCCTACCCCTTAATAGCTAGTGTTACCCCCCCTTGGCAGAAATAACTGCAGTGAGACGCTTCTTGTAGCCATCTGCCAGTCTCTGACATCGGTCGGAAGAAAGTTTGCCCCACTCCTCAATGCAAAATTCTTTCAGTTGTGAGATATTTGAGGGGTTTCTTGCATGTACAGCCCGTTTCAAGTCACCCCACAACATCTCAATAGGATTAAGATCTGGGCTTTGATTCGGCCATTCCAGGACTCTCCATTTCTTAGTTTTCAGCCAGTCCTTGGTGGATTTACTGGTATGTTTTGGGTCATTGTCGTGTTGCAGGGTCCAGTTCCGCTTCAGCTTTAATTTTCGTACAGATGGTCTCACATGATCCTCAAGCACCCTCTGATACACAGTAGAATTCGTGGTGGATTTTATGATTGTGAGCTGTCCAGGTCCTGCTGCAGCAAAGCAGCCCCAAACTATGACACTTCCACCTTCATGCTTTACAGTTGGTATGAGGTTCCTTTCCTGGAATGCTAGTTTACGCCAAACATGTTCTCTGTTCTAGTGTCCAAATAATTCAATTTTGAACTCATCTGTTCAAAGAACATTATTCCAAAAGTCCTGGTCTTTGTCCACATTCTCCCTGGCAAACTTCAGTCTGGCCTTGATGTTTCTTTTAGAGAGCAAAGGTTTCCTCCTTGCACACCTCCCATGCAAGCTGAACTTGTGCAGTTTCTTTCTGATTGTAGAGGCATGCACTTTTACATCAACAGTAACCAGAGCCTGCTGTAGGTCCCGTGATGATATGTTAGGGTGTTTGGAGACCTCTTTTAGCATCTTGCGGTCTGCTCTCGGGGTGAACTTGCTTGGATGACCAGACCTGGACATGTTGGCAGTTGTTTTGAAAGCCCTCCACTTTATATTTACAGAAGATCTTGAAAAGTCTTTTCTTCAGTATTAATTGTTTAGTTATATTCCTATAATCTCTCAGTATTGTTAAAATTGAGATTAAATATCTATATATCCAAAAATGTTACAAAAATACACAGGATTTCATAGGGTGTCCTAACTTTTTCACATGACTGTATATTTACAAATTACTACTCTTAAACTGAAAAGAGTAAGAGATTGTAGCATGCACCGTCTAGGCTATGGGTATTGCCAGGGGGAAAGGTGATTAAATATTGAAATTGCACTCATATATTCTGAGTGACTTTCTTCATAAGAACAAAGACAGAATGTGTCGAAACAATCGATTGATTGCTTCGACTTTGTTCAATAGCATTCTACAATTTTAATATTTTAGTTCCAATTTTTTTGTTGGAAATTTCATTAAAATAAAGACAATAAGATCCAAATAAAGTTTATGTTCAACTTAAATCTCTCGTGATAATTGCTGTATTAAAAATTAGCTTCAATAAAACATTTCGTTTTAATGAATAAAATTTCCTTCTATACTTAATTTATATACTTGTAGGTAGCTGTTTTTTATTTTAAAGTTACTTTATTACTACTTTACGAATACATGTCTATGTATATTGCTGTTACGTTGTATCAATAGATTTTTGGGTAGATGTAGGCTCTAGTTTCTTTTCATTATTGATTGGTGGATCGTTTGTTACTAAGCCTAAAGCTACACAATGAAGTATTTTTGCTCTTCCCAATATGGGTATCGAAACCCGATTCGATTTTATTAAAAATAAAATAATATATTGTCGGATTATAGTTGTAGAAAGTTTCAATTAGTGAATTTTTAGCTTTTTCTGCAAAATAACATCAGTTTCATCACATTGTTTATTTAATATCCAATTAGGTAACTTACAAACTTTAATCATCCCATTTCGTCATGATGTTAGGCTTCGTAAAAATTATGTTCTTCTTGTAATATATTAACCGTATTACATAATGCCTTTCTTTTAATATTTTAACTCCATTAAGATCACTGAAATTATATTATAACAGTACATAACTGAAAAAAAAACGTTATAGAACTTTAATAAAGGACCCGGCATGGTTAAGGCATTCGACTGGTAATCCGAGGGTCGCGTCACACCAAAAATTATCGCCCTTAATCAGTGATGTTGAAAAAAACCCACATGTAGAGAAAAATATACATGTAAAAACGGCTGTTTGTTTCTAATTCAGTATAATTTACCTAATATGCTATATTATTGATACTTTCTTATCACCCTATAAGTTCGCATACATACATACCAGTGTACAACTCAGAGTCGGCCTCATGTTTTCATGGAAAAATCAATTTTTTACCACTGAATACCCAACCTTTTTTAAATATTAATGCTCAAAAAAGCTTGTCACCCATTCAGTGTGTTTTGATAAATGTTTGTTTAATTTGGTTTATTTTTAATTTCGCGCAAAGCTACTCGACAGCTATCTGCGTTAGCCGTCACTAATTTAGCAGTGTAAGACGAGAGGGAAGACAACTAGTCATCACCACAGACCGTCAACTCTTGGGCTACTCTTTTATTAACGAATAGTATGGTTGACCGTCACACTATAACGCCCCCACGGCTGAATGGGCGAGCATGTTTAGTGTGAAGAAAATTCGAACCCGCCACCCTTAGATTACGAGTCGAGTGCCTTATTCACCTGGCCATGCCGGGCCATGTTTGTTTAAAGTAAAGCGAACCCAGTGCCTTTTTTAATTATTTTCATGAGCTTTCTGCTTGTTAATATACAGAATTGTTTCAAAGTGTATTTAAAACGCCTTGATGACTTATATGACTAGTTTGAAGATATGTCTTAACATGTGTTCCCTAGCAGTTCTGTAAGCTCGATGTTAAAATAGGGATGCAGCGGAAGCAATCTGACTTGTATCTTTACTCTTAAATACGAATAGACTTAACATCTACATTAACGTAGACTAGGCTGCCAAATGGATACGTTTCTTTTATGCTAAGTTCACCTCACGTTAAAGGCTATCTCACCTAAAGATACTGCTAATCAGGTTCAAATTATTGTAATAGAAGATCTGTGCTTATTTGGTTAACATATCTGAGAGACTGCTGAGAGATAGAAGAACTCTACGTGTAATCAGAAAGCTGGTCAAGCTATTTCTACAGCTCAATACAAGACAAAATGGCTTTTTGCGGCCGCTGACCAAAGAACATTTCATTATTCAATTCGGAACTAATCTCCTGCTGCTTGAAGTGGATACAACGGTTGCGAAGGCTGTAGTAATAGACTTTCGGGTTATTAAAGCTCTGCTTAGGCATCTGGGTGTAAGAGTTTTTATTTTGTATTGGTTGTTTCATAAAATCGACACTGAAGAATACGATTAATGATGACATTTATTTCCTGTTTTCGGGTTTTTCTAGTACTTTCAGAATCCATAAAAACACGAGGATAGCATACACATGCGCATTATAACTCAGTAATACCTCGCCATCTACAAAGAATTACTGGATTCTTCAGAATAATTATAATAAATTACATAACTTTTGTAGTTTTAATTTACGAATGTAACATTGTACTTTTACCAAAACACTAAGCTTACATCTCAGAAGTAATCATTCTCAAATGGGCTAAACGAGAGATTTTGTAAGATTAGTAATTTAAACCTTAAGTAAGGCTTGGGTCTCTTTCTATGGGGTACACAATTAAATAAATGATGGTGATGTAGAAATATATTACACAACGACATGAAGAGATAAAATGTCATTGAAGTGAAAGAATAAATGATATAATGAAGTACAAAGTGACACAATGGTCCATTAAGGGCTTACTTATTCACTCAGTTATAACTTTTATAGTAACACAGCATTGCAAATCTCCTATTAGAAACCATTTCTACCACAAACTAATAGTTTTTAAGTACTAGTGTTGGCGCCAAAACTGTAACTTCTTGCGCTATAGACATCCTGGTATCTTAGCTGCTGGTATATATATATATATATACTCCAACTCGTCCTAATTACACAATATAATTTTAGAAAAATAAAATCTAGCACCTATGCAATCAACCATCGAGTGCTTAAATCAACTGAGAACTATAGAATAGACTGTAGAATAATAATGTAGCTGTCTCTTTCAGTATTTTTAGAAAAGAGAACTATTAAGCATAATAAAACATTTTAAGGACATTATATAATTGTAAGAGTATCTAAAGTAAATTATTTGCTATGCTATAATATTTGTCTCATTCAAATACTGGATAAATTAAGATAGTACATGCGATAAAAACAGAAATATGTAATACACTATGCTATAGTAATCGTCTTGTTAAAATAACGGTTTTACTTGTAACTTTTACAACATGTAAATAAATCTAGAAGTGAAAACTACAATAATGATGAAACAAATCACATGTTGAGACACCATACGGTGATATCACGATTTTATTGAGCTATCCGATTATCCAAACGTCATCCGCTTATAGAATCTTAGAAACACAGCCTACCTAGTAACACCATCCAAAGTTAAATATAAAAAGTAAAACTATAAAACCATACGAACACCATCCAAAGTTAAATATAAAAAGTAAAACTATAAAACCATACGAACACCATCCAAAGTTAAATATAAAAAGTAAAACTATAAAACCATACGAACACCATCCACCCTTGTAAGTTACAGAATAGGCCTAATAAGACTATACTCCTATAAAACCTCAGTAAGACCATCCACTTATAGATTGAAAAATATTTATTGTGAGAAAATAATAAAGTATCAAAATGAAATATTTGTCAAGAATTTGTTTGTTGTTATGCAAAAGCAACACAAAATACAAATAATACATTTACATGTAATTAAATATAGATGTTTATCACAAGTTGAGACATCCTATAATAAGGTCATCATCCTATTAAACTATCCGCCTACACACACACACACACACGCTATCCTTGGTACTACTGTCTGCCTTTGTGAAACGTAGGTAACATATAAGCGAAGGGTATAAAACTTATAAGATTAAAATAACAGATTTAATGTTCCCCTTGCAAAGCAACATTGTAAACAGAACGTTAAATAAATTATATTAAACTGTGAATTTTAAACCTCTGATTGTAACTTGAACGTTAATGTCACGCCGATCTACACCACCCTCTGGTGGTTTATTCTAGCACTATTTATACTCATACCTAAGCACTCCCATGTGCCACTTATTGACCCTGAAAACGCTATAGCGCCATTTGGCGCCATTTGTCATTTATCACATAACATTCATGTAACCCTTAGGTCATATATAAAGTTATAGTTAAGTAACCCTCGAGCGGCTACTTTGATCGTCTCTCACCTGGCGACCCTTTACTGAAGGAGCATCATCCTCTCGATGACCAACAATCGCCCTAACTACTCCCAGTTCGGTGTTTGAATAATCTTAATGTGCAAATGTAAGGTATTGTGCTTAATTGCTCTATAAAAAAAAAGCCCGCATGCACAGCGGTAAGTCTACGGATTTACAACGTTAAAATCAGGCGTTCGATTCCCTTCGGTGAGTTCAGCAGATAGCCCGATGTGGCTTTGCTTTAAGAAAACACACACTGCTCTATAAAAGAAACTACAAAATTTAAAATATATATATATATTATTTACAGAAAAAATCTAAGCAGTCATAATAGGAAGAATAACTTCGCTAATCCTTAATATAAAAATTTAATATTTTTTAATAAGAAACACTTTATTTCTGAGATATATACATCATAAAAGTATATTTAAAAAACTTTCCTCATTACACATTATACCGATATTCCCCTTTCGTAAGATAATCATTTAGCTAGTGTATTTATGCTTTATTTAGTTTATTAACTAATGACACCTTCTGTGTCAGAGGAACAGGAGTTCTATGAGACTCAATTTTAGCATGTTTACAAACTTCCTTAGTGGAAGAGTAATTTTTCAGTCATTGATTTTGTGCCACATTCTCTTTACTAGAGGCAGCAAGCTTAATTTTATATGAAATCTTCGTAAGATAGTGGCAGTAATGTATTATTGATTAAACGTTTCCTTGGCATCATTAACTAAGGCAGAACTCTCCAGCTGTCACGTATGAAATGTAATATTATTGGTTTCTACCTGAAAAGCTCATCGGTTTCAAATATGCACGTTGATAAATCAGTTCTCTTTTACGTTGTATATTCTGGATTATTATTTCATATCAGACTGAAAGTCGGTTTTTGTGCAATACTATGCTGCTCACCTCTTACCGTAATTTTTCATACTAACAAACAGTAGGCAACTTTATTTTAAGCTACAAATTAGTTTTGTCTATTAATACCTTGAGTCTACAAGGATTTGCGATGCGACCTTAAGCTTAGACCAATGACTTTTGTGTTCTATCTTATCATTATGTTTGTCAAGTCACCTTATATAATGAAGATGAACATTGTTTATGTCTCATCATATCAATGTTTTCTTCAGTACTGTTTATAGCATTACATTGTGAGCTAGTCTTGTTTCTTATAACTAATCTAGTGGGTAAACGTATGTTAGGATATGACCAACAGAAACTTTGTTTCTTACTAACACGGGTTTAAATAGCTCGGTGATCTTAAATTTTGATCATAACTCACATTTTTTTATATTTTGCCGTAAGCTTTGGTTGTATCTTACATACAATAGAATTTAGTTTCTTTACACTTGTAATTTTAAACCTTAAAGGAAAATCTTAAATACAATTCTGCTCATGACTATTAAATGATTCCAAGATCAAATTCAATAAAATTACTGAATAATGAAAATACTCTAACTCATGAACCCTATATATACCTCTAAGTTTGTTGTGACCTAACGTTTCCAAATCACGCTTCCATGCAATTTACAAGTATTTTAAATGTTAACATAACGCAGGTGAACAATGCACGTACGCATTTTACTGATGACCGTACATGTTTAGAATCGATTTATGTACAACATTAAAAGCAGAATATATAAAGCTAACTTCTGTTTAAGGCCACGTAGTTACAAATAAGCCCACATGATAAACTAAATTATGTTTTAAAGCTATACAGAGTGTTTGAAGAAACTATAAAGATGGGTAATCGTACTTTTGAATATTTTAACTATAAATGAAAGGAAGAAACCTAAACATGATTTATGGGTACTTAGAGTGAAACCTATCAACTTGATCCCCATGGTGTTTCTGAGTGGGTATAAATTAATTTACCCAAGAGCAGTTTTTATCATATCCTCATGCAAGCAAATTTTCCCTATTATTCACGATCATTATGAAATACTTCGATAAACAGAAGTATTTATACTTAAACACTTATTGTAGGCATTACCATCTTTTCTTATTGTTGATAGATACTAAGTTACTTCCCATTGTGCCTGTTTTTCTTATTTAAACATCAGATCCAAATTTAATTTTCAACAGTTATTTATATCGATATCTGTATTGGTTAAGTATATTACTTAAAAATTTAAACATGATGTTTCCCCCCCCCAGAAGCTCAGCGGTAAGTCTGTAGACTTTAAGATTCAGGTTTCGAAACTTGTGGTTTGCACACAGATAGCCCATTGTATAGCTTTGTGCTTAACAACAAGCAATCAACTTAAACTGGAAATAACTGGCAAATCAAACTGAAAGGACACTGATTCCGAAATGATAAATTAGGCAAAATATTGCTAGTTACCAGTAGCTAACACTTAACTACGTTCATCTGACTGAATTCTACTGCCTTTCGTAATACACACTTACTTTCCATCCCCATAATGTGAAACACCTCTTTCGTCATCGGGACGCGATCTGCAGAAATATTAAACATATGCTGTGTCCGGCCTCAACACTTAAATCTAAACATAATTTTTGTTGACAAGCAAAGAAAGAGGTATTATTTTTATGATTTAGAAAATATGTTCTACTTCATTCCCTTGTATAATCTGCTAACTTCCACTTTAATCTGTGTTTGCAAACGTTTAGATTTTTTTTCAATTTCTCACAAAGCTACACGAGGGCTATCTGCGCTAGCCATCCCTAATTTAGCAATGTAAGACTACAGAGAAAGCATCTAATCATCACCACCCACCGCCAATTCTTGGGCTATTCTTTTACCAACAAATAGTGGGACTGAACGTCACATTACAAAGCCCCCACGGCTGAAAGGGCGAGCATGTTTGGTGTGACGGGGATGTGAACCCGCGCCCCTCAGATTACGAGTCAGGCGCTTTATCCACCTGGCCATGCTGAGCCTAGTTTCGTAATAAATTCTGTTTCCCTACCAAAAGGAATCAGTTCTCGTTTTTCGATATTGCGTTCTTCAGGGTAAAATCATAATTGGAGAACAATTATTAAACACATGAGATTAGTACTATCTAATCGCATTAAATCTGCTTGCTTAAAATTTTTCTGTACCTGGAGAAGATATCTAACGCAAAACAAAGGGTTTGGAGCGATTAAAATTATATCAATATAAAACAAAATAATATATATACATTTACTATGTATTTCAAAGCTCATTAAACCTTCCAAATTGTTACTCATCTTACCATAACATTTAGTGTACATTTTTGTTTTGGTCATCACGTCCTTTATTAAATAGACTATTGCCAATGAAATATTTTGTTTTCACGTACTCTTTCCCAGCGTCAGGAAGATTTTATGAGAGTCCGAAAGTATGGAATATTTCTACGAAAGAAAACGGCATTTTTATCCCATCAACTTACTTACTATACGATAGGTACACCGCAGAATAATGCGACTATGTACGAGACAAGAATCCCATAACATTTAGAGAGATAGTGACATCCATGTCGAACTTTCCCTCCCATGCCACGAACGATACGTCCATAAAACTTATACTGCGATACTTCCGTCGTGGTAGCTTTTAGAGAAATTGTTTTAACGCAAAAATTCTGTATTTTTCTTTTTGTGTTTTTGCAAAGATAAGGCGTGTCACATTGTTTGAAGCTATGCTAGAACATATCTTTTCAACATACCACGTGTATATTTATTTCTCAATTTCATGAAGTTTGCTATTAACAAAAAACAATCAGAAATTGCTAAAGGTTAGAAGCTTGCTTGTTTCTATACAGATGAACAAACTCTATTCCATAAATTTAAAACAACTGTTTGTAACAAGTATTTACTTTACCGGGTTTCGTTTTTTGTTTTTTAGAAACAATAGGTAAATCGGTATTTCATCTTAATTTGTAAGGAACGTCGAAACGTGTACCTTTCACATACAAAACACCATTTCCAGCTGAATAATCGTAAAAAAAAAATGTCACAAAGGAGTAGAGCTTTTATCGTGGTATCTAAACGAAGCTCAGTAGAACTATCAGATTTGTGATTCAGTAAAGAGTTTAGAAATTACCGAAAACGTAGCTAGCAATCAATCTGTGTAAAGATCTTTACTTCTGGCTTATTGACGGAAGTTTCGCATTTTCACTTCTTTTAAAGTTGGCTTAAGTTTGTTTTTTTTTCTTTTGTGTCACATGAAACAAAGGGCATAATGGTTAAACGTGAGTCGTTAAAACTCTCTTTTGTGAAAGTTATGTATAGCATCATATTTTATTTTTGCTCCTAAACAGCTTATCTGGTCAACATTTGATGTTGATAAAAGGATTATGACTTAATGTTCCTGTGAAACGATACATTCACTACTTCCTTGATGTATATTATTAAAAAAGAATAAAATACGACTTAAAATTGTTCCTTATCACAATATTTAAAACTTTTAACCTTTTGATATTTCATTCGTATTTAACTGAATACGTTTTCTCACTATAACTGACTCGTTGTTTAGATAAAATGGTCTTTCTAGAACCCCCATTGGCTTAGTGGAAAATCTGGGAGTTTATAACGCTAAAATTCAGACTTTGATACCCGTCGCAAGCATGAAATAGCCCATTATGTTGTTTTGTGCTTAATAACACACGAATAAACAAAATATATTCAAAAATAAATTATTTTCTATAGAATAGTAACAAAAAAGAATGATCAAAAGTTTCATTCTTAAGTTTCACCTATATATATGTGCTTTTCATTTTGTATTCGGTAAACAGCTGTAAGATTAATAAGTTATAATGTTAAAATACAGGATTTGACTCCCTACGGTAGACGAAGCACAGACGTCCTATTGTGTAGCTTAGTACTAAAAACACCAACAACATTTTAATCTTCTAACCATATGAACTAATATTCAAAATATTTATTCACTATGCGTTTCCATGTGATTTTCTCAACCTTTTTCCATTTATAATGTATATATAGCAATACTGTGATCGTATAGGCTGATGTTAGGTTACCACATACTCTTTGCTAAAGTGTTTTGGAATCATTTTGTGTGTGCTTGTTTGCGAATCTTCTATATTGGGAATTATAGAGTTCTTTTACTTCTTTTTACTGAAATCGAATCTTGGTCATACAGAAATTTATGAGTCGCTCCTTCGGTCCACACAATATCTTACAAATGATATTTGTAAGCCTTTAAGCAATGTTTTAGATATTAAATTTTTCGAACTATATAGCTTCTGTACTCATCGGTTCACATCTTGAGATAAGACATTAACAGAAATTCAGTCCCATACTTTTTATACCATAATTTTAGTAAAAGTTCATTACCTTTTGCAAAGAAGTTTACTTATAAAAGACATATTGTCAGTGCTAAACTTCTCAATATACACTGTAATATATATTCGAAAGTTATGTTTACCTTAATTTCAGTTGGAAACGCAAAAATAAAAAGAGTAATGTTTTCTTGAAATGGAAACACTGAGGATGCGGTGACGGTTTGGGTTACTGGTGAAGATAAAGCAATCAAATAGAAAAAGAAGTCGTCCATAATTATTATAATTATTCTGATTGATCACACATAAACCAAAAAAGAAAGTCATAAAAGTGGTTTGAAAGCATTTTCTGTTGTTTCTACTAACTCCTCAGAGTGCGTTGAGTATTATAAACATGTTGAAAAACCTTTTTACAGTGCAAATCAAGTTCAAAATGCAATGACTCTGAGCAAATTTGTTTCTTTTTATCTACACTAAAACAACATATTGGTGGTTTTATTGCGTTTTTGAAACGAAATATCGAACCTTAAACTTATATATAACGTACGAGAAACTTGTCCAGCTGATTTACTCTTGTCCAAAGTTGCCATTAAAACAGTACAAGTTCTTACGATTGACTCATACTTTTAGAGTCAATTTATCAAAATACACGTATCTTCATACATCTGACAATGTTGTTGAAACCACGATAACAATGAAAACACGAAAAGAAAAACAACTTAAAAAGAAGCAACAGGTTCTCTACGTAATAATAAATTTAGCACATTTTTAGTTCTTAAGCTGCCACTAATTAAAAATAATTATTATTACAACTTGTTGTACCATTTCAAATATAATTGTTAGAAGTTTGTTTTGCCGCTATTTGTTATTTGACATTTAATTGTATTTATAAATAGGTTCATTCAAAATTTGATAATTATAGATTGTTAGAATGGGGCAGACACGCTTTACTTTTTAAATTAAAACCAGTGTTTAATACGTTATGAAAGCAAAATAAAAGTATAGCATTTTACTTAGTAAGATTTTTACTTCTTTATAAAATAAATTATTAGATTGCTAAATTAAACCCAAGTGTCCGTAAGTTATAGTAAAACAAGTTTTATTAAATTCCACATTATGCTTATCATACATATAAGCATTCTAAGACCTTCCACCAAATAGTTTTCCTACACGTTTTTATGAATATAAACAGAAACAAACGATAAAGTCGTCTCTAACTTGTATGATGTGTCAAAACGATACAGAAACATCAATTCATTGTTTACATACAATACGAGAAGCAAAAACTAAAATCAGAATAACTTAAATGACCGTAGAACCCAACCTACTGATAAAGGTAGACTGTTAAGAAATGTAAGTAAAAAATAATTTAAAAATATAACTGTAATTTAAACTTACCCTCCACTATATCGGTATGACGAGCAAGCCAACAGTTTGGGGTAATACACATCATTACCAAACAAAGACCTTCGAAACTGACCATAGAAACTGTTCTGGTTCTGGAAATCATTTGGTATTTTTACACTACAATCTCTAAAATTTTGACGTGTGATGTCTATTTTCACACAATGAAATACTCAGACTATTCCTGTTTATGAGTATACTTATCTATACCCCGTTTCCAAAACTAAGTTGGTAAAAATGTTTTCAGGTTATAATATTCTGGTAAGCCGGTTATTGAAATCACTACGAATCTTCTGCCTTTAAATTAAGACGACAATATGTTTTGCCTATGAGAACGATTATAATAATGTTTAGCTAGTTTTCCGTCCTAGGTAAAGTTACCGTGAAGGCAATAGATCTGATATGAATTGCGAAAACGTGAAGCACGCGGTAGCTTTTGGTGTAGTGCCTGTAGCCGGAGTTACTGTCGTACACCGCTTACAATTTTTGCTTCACTCTACTGCCTAGCTCGCTCTATTCGGCCACAGCTGTTCCGACTTTGCTTCTCTTAATATGTGGGATGAAGTTATATCATTTGACGCTAGAGGGATCTACCTTCCTACGCATAACCACGGGAATAAAGTGTCACAAATAATAAAACCTCCTGTAATGACAAATGTAGTACTGGGATACAGACCGATTATTTTCAGTAAGATCATTTGCATTATAATTGTATATATGTGCAACAATGTATAAAAAATATTTCGAACATTATCCGACCGAACTTGTTTCTTTCATTAAAAACAAGTTTCTGAACTAAATATACTATTTTGCAATTATTCATTCTTTACAACTTTTAGTATATAAAAGTACAAAGTTTTTTACTATGACAAAAAAGAATCCATTCCATTAAAGCACAACATAAACATAAAAGTAAAATGTCTTCTGCACGTAATTCCACATTCAACAGAAGATCTAACAACACTAAAGAACATAATTGTTGTTGGTTCTTCTGTTGAATGCACAGTTACGTACATAACCTTTTTCAATTATAAATTCTACACTTAAAAATTCTAAGACAAGTCCTAAAGTACTATTTAGCGATAATTAGCTCAAAATTGGGCATATTACCTAATTGTTCATGTAATTCACTAGGTGTCGCCCCCTTACAAGATAATTTTGAATTCACGGGTGTTTGAAATAGACCATGAATCACATTACTTTCAGAACTGAATTTCCTGTGAGAACGTTTATGTGTTGACTGGTCATTAATCATGTTTAACAAATAAATACATGTATAAGAAATTCATACAGCGTATATAAACATCAGCATTCTTTACCAGATGATTTATCATCAGGCAAGAGACAAGTATGAAATAAAGAAAACTAGTCAATAGAACATCAAGTTTGCTCGATTGATCTATGAATGCTATACATTTGATTTTACTCTTAGATTTAATGTTTAACATCTCATATTTTTTAAGCTTGTAGACAAACACTGTTTTAGGGGAGGAAATGTTTTTAACTTACGACTTTTGTTTTTCTTGAATGCATTTACAAACGTATTTCACAGTTCCGTAAGCTCATCCACAATTCTTGTACACTTAGATATACAGAAATGCTATTTCAGCTCTAAAGCTTTATACAATGAAATTACTCTGTGCTAAATGTCAGTTTTTTCGCTAAGGCTCTTTACAATAAAATCACCCAGTGCTAAACGACAGTCTCTAATAACATGAAAAGTCTTCAGGACATCTTACGTTATATTTTACACTTTAAACACATAATTACCCAAGCCGACCCTATAAATTCATCTTACGTTTGTTTATTTTTAATTTTAGAAAATGTAATGTCTTCCATATGTTAAGTTTTGCTATTTTGCTTTATTAAGCTCAAGACCTGAAAAACTTCAACTCTTACATTAGTCAAGTAATTAAAACACTGCAAAAGAGAACTAAGCCTACAGAACGTACACTGATCTGCGAAAAGGATTTAACATTCTTCTGTTGTTTAAAGTAGTTTTAAGCTACGTATTGATTAGCCTTACATAGAATGTTATGAATATTACAACTAAAAGAGGGTTTAAAGACATAAAAAGGCATTTGTAAGCAATAATATTTTATATCAATCTCTACTGAAAACATCAGAAAGTTCATCTACGACATGTTGTCTTTTAGAAGGAATGTAAATACTTTGTCAGGGTTCTTATCTTATCGCACAATTTTAATTTAATCTTTTTGACATTTACAATATCAAATAAATTCTAGATTCTTCAAACAAACCTCAAATATTTCTAGTTTCGCTGAAAAGTTTAAAATAATATTGTCTTTTGCAAAACATTTTACTTCGGAACAAGCTGTGTGTTTGTGTGTTCTCTTTCAGCAAAGCCACATCGGGCTTATCTGCTGTGTCCACCGAGGTGAATCAAACCCCTGATTTTAGCGTTGTAAATCCGAAAACTTATTGCTGTCCCTGCGGGGAACACTTTAGAACAAAAGTAAATATGTTAATTCTGTGCATTTCTCCATAGTGTTCAGTGGACCAAAGTCAAACTATTTTACTATTCAACACTAGTTTCATTTCCTACTACATGTGATGAGAGTTATTGTCTTACAAAGTTATGAAAAATAGGCCAAGTGAACCAGTTTCCCATAATAGAACTGCCCTACGCACTTAATCAATCTTATATAACATTAATGTTTCTAATATAATGATAGTCTTGTCTTATAATACACCTCTGTTGTGTTTCGATAACTTGCAAACTTGTAGGTGTTACTGCAACATTTGACACAGTGTTTCAATTAATTTTATCAACTGCCATGTTTTTACTGCTTATTCATCGGGAAATCTAGTATTTTTTATCTTAACGGTAGAAATACGAGTCCTTGAATATAAATGTGATATTTGAAAATAAATATTACCTTCAGAGTCCTTCAGGATGCTACCATGCTGTGAATTGGAAAGTTTAAAATTCAATCCAGCTATATGATAGTTGAGGGGTCCATCCCTAACACACCTCTTTGGCCTTGAATCCGTGTAGACGGGCGGCCTTGGGATAGCCCACCCAAAGTCATTCAGTTGGTTTACTTGGACTAGGGTCAACCGAGTACCAGTGTTTGACATTCTCAACAGGTTTTGGGGACATTGTGCCTGATGTTAGTGTTTGGATACAGTGCCCCCGCAACCTTGATGTTACTGCAATGTACTTTTTTGCATTGCAGTGCATTCTCTTGTAAGTATCCATAGTGAGTGGGAACAGTGAGTACAGAAATGTATTATCTTTATTACGGATACCCCATCATTGAAAAAATAAATACTACTGAAAGAAATTAAAAGCAGATTACCGAAAGATGGCCACGCACGGATGATTCTGTTTTACAGCCACTATCACAGTCAGATTCTGTACCTAAATTTATAACTATACATTCCTTATCCGAAAAATCCTTATGATAGATGTCTCCAATTTTTATTCAAAAGGTATTAGATGGGCTTGCTGGCTCCCCAAAGTCAGTAAAAAAGTTACGTTCTGGAGACATTTTGGTCAGACATCTTCACCATAACATACCAAACTCCTTTTGAAATCAAAGATCATTAGTGATACACTCCCCATGCAACTTTGAATTCTTCCAAACGAGTTGTAGTTAAGAGGGATTTAGAGAACATTCTCAACTTGGAGCTTCTCGCTCGTTTCTCCACCCAAGATATTTCTGCAGTGTTAAGACGGAATTATGCTGCCTTCCAATGTTCTGATTTTAAATGTACATCACCACGCCCAACTGCTACTATCAGGGCAGGGTGCTTACAGTGTAAGGTACGGTCATATAGTCCCAACCCTCTCCAATGTTTCCAGTGCCAGCGATTTGGACATTCAAAGACCTCTTGTCGTGGATCTTTAACATGTGCACGTTTTCGTAACAAAGACCACACTGTCTACAAATGCGAACTGGAACCTCACTGTATTAACTGTAGTGGTTCACACACCTCTTATTCTATTCCTTGCCTTAAGTAGGTGAAGGAGAAAGAGGTGCAATGTCTCCTACTCAGGTTCTCGGATGTTATTATCTACTACTCCATCTCAGACATATGCTGCTGCATCCCATTCTTCTATTGCAGTGGAAGTGCAGACAGATCTCTCTGTTCCTTTAGCACACTCATTTGCAAAACATCTGAAGAGTCGTTTCCCCTCCATGGTTAAAAGAGCTGAGGAATCCACGTCTACTTTCATCTCTGTTCCTACCATTCCTTCCAGTGGCCCCCAGATCTACTTCCATTTGTTCTGGGTTCGGAAATTTCCTAAATCGTTCTTCTTCTTTGGCCCTGAGATGCATAATGATTATTCAATCACATCCTAAGTTGTTGGAATCCTATTTCAACGACAAAGACCTGCCCACTAGACCCAGGGCATGATCCATGGAGGTAATGTCGATAGACCTCCTTCAAATAAAGAAAATCCCTCGCTGATACAGTGCTAAGTCTACAAACTTACAACGTTAAAATCAGGGGTTCGATATCCCTCGGTGGACTCAGTAGATAGCTTGATATGGCTTTTCTTATAGCAAAAAAAAACACACACATACTCAAATAACAAAAAAAAACGTAGTCAAAAACAGAAGGACTCTCTGCCGAAATCTCCTCCACCTAAATAAAAATGGCCACATTGATACAGTGGAGCTGTAGAAATTTCCATTTTAATTTAGATAACATCAAAGTACTGATTGATTCTTATTCTGCTCTAATTTATTCTTATCTTGTGTGTCTTTCCTTAGAGGAAACGTTTTTCAAACCTGCCAATATAGTCACCTTATGGTAGTTTTCTTTATACTACAATGACATGTGTGATGGGTGAGTACATGAAGGTGTGGTACTGCTAGTCGACCAGCACGTACCCACTCTATCTTTGTCACTCGATACACCCTTAGAGGCCGTAGCCATCTTTGTTTCCTTGGATTGTACCATCACGGTCTGTTCTCTATGCCTGTCTTCTGGAGAGTTAATTCTCTTATTGAACAGTTGCCATCTTCCAATTTACTCCTGGAGGAATTTAATGGGCATAATCCCCTCTGTACGTGTGCTGATATTGATAGGAGGGGTTGCTACGTAAACAGTAACTTCTCAGATCATAAGCTATCTCTTTTCAATACTGATATTTATACTTATTTTCATGCACCTAGTAAGTCTTTTACTGCTGTTGATCTCTTTTTGTCTGCTCTCCTTCATTTTTCTCTCACTTTTCATGGAGGGTTGGCAGTGACCCACGAGGCAGTGATCACTTTCCTATCATTTTGTGAGAGACTGGCCATGGTTGATGCTACCCGACCCGCGTGCCACGATTGAAGCTGGACCAGGCCAATTGGCTCTCTTTCACTGCTCTCTCGGACCTTGATCCTGCCGTTGTCTGTAAGCCATCGATTGTCGACTGCATGACAGCAGTGATTGACTGTATTGTTTTCATGGAATCCTCGTCCGTGGTGGAATGCTGCATGCCATATGAAATAGAAGGCTCCAAAATGAACTTGGGATGTTTTTAGTAGATATTCCTTACTTTCGAATCACATCGCTCTTCAACTAACCCATGCACCAACTTAGCAGGTAAGATGTCAAAGCCAGAAGAAATATTGGATTAAATTCACAACCAGGATATCTTCCACCATCAGTTCAAAGTCATATGGGACAAGATTTGGAAGTACATTGGGCAGTATGCTTCTGTCCCCCTTTCGATCTTGCTATCTAATGGTCATGAAGCTACTGATGCTCAGAGCATTGTCGCTACCCTCGGCGAAAGCTTTAGCCGAGCATCTGACACTTCTGCTTCATCCCCTAACGTTTTAGCGATCAAGACTTTGACAGAGCGATAGTCTGTTTCCTTTCAAACTGATCATTTCTATGACTATAATCGCTCTTTTACAATGATGGAACTAAATCTTGCTTTTCCTCGGTCTGGCAGTTCATTGGTCAGACCTGATGATATACAGCATGAGAAGGTGCGCCATCTCTTTCCTGTTTCTCTTGTTATTATTCTGGTTGTTTTTAACTGGATCTGGAAGGAATTTGCTTTTCCTGTTGCGTGGCGCCAGACTATTGTCCCTTTTACTATGTCTGGGAAGGATTCCAGGATTCCTTCAAACTGCCGTCCATTTGCTTCGAAACGCTGTCTCTGTAGGACCTTAAAGAGGATGGTTAATGTTCTTCTTGTTTGGTTTCTCGAATCAAATAACCTCCCTTCGTCCACCTGGTGTAGATACCAATGACAGCATTCCACCGTAAACCACCTGATTCGACTAAAAGCGTTGATCAGAATCCTTGAGATGGCGCACGATACTATGTGGGAATAAGGCATTTTACGAGACCTCCACTTACATAGGTTGAGTGGCCATTTGCCCATTTTTATTTACAATTTTTAATGGACTGGTGATTACAAGTACGAATGGGTTCGACACTTTCCAGTTCTTTCAAACAGGAGCTTGGTGTCCCTCAAGGCTGTATCTTGAGTGTCACATTCTTCAGCATAAAGACTAATGCCGTCACTGGACAACTCCTACCTACCGTTTCAAACGGGCTCCATGTCGAGGACTGACACTAGATGTGGACCACAATAAATGGTTTAAACTTCTCTCTCTCTAAAACCGTTTGCATGCACTTCTGCCACCAAAGAAGTATGCACTCCGATCCCAACTGTGACTCGGTGATGTTGTGCTTCCTGTGGTCCCTGAGGCAAAGTTCTTGGGGCTTATACTTGATTGTAAATTGACTTTCATTCCACACATCAAGTATCTATGTGTCAAGTGTACAAGGACGCTGAACATATTCCGTGTTTTCTCTTCCACCTCTTTGGAAGAAGATCAATGTTCTATGGTAAAGATCTATCGTGCCCTCATTTAATCAAAATTAGCCTATAAGTATCTAGTCCATCCAGGTGCAGCTGGTTAAATTGAGTTTGAACTTGGATGACGTTGATTCCTCCAACGGTCAACCCATTCAACCATGGCTTATTACCATCTCTAAATGTGACTTCTCTGAGTCCTCTGAGGTAGACGGATACTCCCGATTGGAAGTATCTCTTCTATTTGCCGAACATCTTTCGAACCATCTTTCAATTCCTATTTATACGAAAGGTTCAAAATCAGATGACAATGTGGGCTCTGCCATGGTATGTTTTGGTTCGATTGGTTGCACATAGAATCCCCTCAACAGTTTATGTGTTCACTGCTGAAGTGAACGTCATTGCTATTGTCGTGAATCATGTAAAAGCAATGCAGTATACAAATTGCACTATTTATAACGACTCAATTATCTCTCCACTGACCCTGGCATCGCTTTATGTTCGTTTTCACCCTATTCTCGTCGGTATTCAAAACCTACTGGCTCATTTCTCTTTATCATCCACTTTTTCGGGATACAAGACCACGAATACCAACGTCCCATACATGGAATACGTTCCAGTATTCAAGGCTCGGCTTCGAAGCAGTTTGCAGTCGACATGGAGCGAATAACGTGAACACAATGTTTTCCAGATCAAATATTCTGTTGTTCTTTAACCGTCTTGCTTCCGTAAGTTTTCCTAGTTAGGCTGCGCATTGATCACAATTTTCTTAACTCATCGTTTTCCTTTATCTGGAACTGATGCACTAATGTATGGTCTGTGTAACACTTGAGTCACAATAGTTCACATTTTACTGTTGTGCTGTCCTTACGACTATGAGGGATGGCTCCATTTTAGGTATGTTTTTTACTGTGGATTCACTCCTGACGTTGTACAATGTCGTGGACGATGGTGACACTGTCCACTTTAGTTGTGTTTTAAAATTTTAAGGGCCATTGGTTTTTTTTAATTGTATTTAAGTTCTTAATTTTGAAAAATAGCCTCTGTTTCGTTTTAACATGATTCCTTTTTGCATGTTTAATAATTTTATTTTTTTTAGTTTCTATTGGTTGTTTGGCGGAGGTAGCTTCGTTGCTTTGCGCCAATAAACGCTAAACAAACAACCAGCCAACCAATCAATACAAACCAAAATCGTTATATTTCTTCCTCAAATATCACAGTTACATACTTCTAAAAACATTATTTTTCATATATTTTGTTATGTTCTCTATATCAAACTATATAAGTGATACATAAATATGGAGTAATAAAAAATAGCATTTCTTGTTTTGAAATAAAGCATACAGTTTATCTTTCCATTCCAATTTTTCACAATTGATATTCATAGACTTACAGTTTTGTAAGTTTAAAGGGTACACACTGTTTCGATAATAAGAAAAGACGAATTCTCATATAAATGCAAATAATTTTTAGTAAAGTAATTTGTGGCATTTGAACAACTCGAAACTCATAACTGTGTGTTGTGTTTTCTTATAGCAAAGCCACAGCGGGTTATCTGCTGAGCCCACCGAGGGGAATCGAACCCCTGATTTTAGCGTTGTAAATCCGAAGACATACCGCCGCACTAGCGGTGGGCAAACTCATAACTATAATTAATATTTTTGCAGGAAAAACGTAAACTATCATTTGAAATTCTTATTGTTATATTTCATCAAAACATTTCGTACAAGCAATATAACGTTCATAAATACAATTTGTGTACGTTATAACAGAACGAATTGGGAGCCTCACCATATTGTTTCAGTTCGTGTTTCCATCCGGTTATACTCTACTTAACGATTGTGCATTTTTAAAACAGTTCTCAGCGTGGCTTCCATTGCAAAATGCTCCAATATGAAACTGTTAGGTCTAAGCCACACAACTATTCTCTGCAGGCTTTCCAAAAATTTATATTGTGTAGAAAGATTAGTTTTCTCTTCCCAGTTTCAACAGTAAGATTACAAAAATATTCACAGGTACTTACTTCATCTATTGACTTTATCGGTACATCTTCATACATAATAACATAAATGTTTATAAATTTCTTTCTCTAGTAGTTTGAAATATGAGACAGTTGAACAAATATGTCGTGAAACCGTCTTGTATTCACAGGACTTCTGTCTATTTCTCTAGATATAGATCCTAGTTAGTTACTCTACATAATGTTGCTTGGGACACATAATCGGTTTCTGCCACTGTCCTCTCAGTTCGGTGGTTCTTACTTGTTACAATATACAGCACTTTTCATACCATAGTTGAATACCAGTTTGTTTGTTTTTCAGATTTCTTTTTGGATCGTACTGGCGCCAAAGTTTGTTTTTACTCAATTGATTTTCAATCCTATTAAGTACAAGGGATATATCTTCATCTTGAAAATTCTAATTATAATTATTCAATCTCAACAGAAGTGATGTGTTGAGTAAATGAATATTTTGCATTGGAAAGAAATGTTACGTGCCTAAAATGACAAACAATATCAAAATTTAATTCTGATACATTAGTTCTACTGCGGCTCTGTATCAGTACAGGTTGTCTCGTGAATTGCAGATTTTTGTATCAAAACCATTTCGGTATAAATCTGTATGAAAATAATACATTATCGAGATCAGTTTGCAATCTTACTGCAAACCACACAAAATTTACAAATATCTTTGTGCTTCATCATAACGATTTTAGGTAATAAAATATTATTAGAAGGTTAAATGACCCTTCTTTTCTTTACTTCTTCAAAGTTATTAATATTTACTTATAATCAGAGAAAGCCGCCTAAAATGCTCAAAGTAAAAATATATACCTAGTAATAAGCATAGTTAATAGTATGATGTTTTAAGCTGCTTAGAAAGGCTTCTGAGAAGACTAGTATCTTCCAGGTTAATGTTATCTTCGTAGGTATAGCCATAAATATCTTATCCACTTTCTGGTCCGCAAAAATATTAGCAAACCTATTCAATTATTCAGAAGATCAATTGAACATTCGAAAGCAAACTGTCTTTATAGCCTTCCATCGGTGGATAAGGCTGGACAGGAAATTCATCAACCTTGCTAATCAATTTAGTTTTTGGTTTCAAGCTGACAACAATAATTATCGTATCCAGAAAAGGTTTTTTTTCACACTCTTCTTGATATGAAAGTAGGCAGTTGCAGAGGGGGTGATCCATCATTTTATTGCTTTATGAGAACCTAGTGTAATACTGCTGAGCCTGGTACCTGCAAAGATACTTTAGACATCTAATTTATGAGATCTTGAATGCTGCAAGTGCCCACTTTAACCTAGGTGGTTGTAAGTGACCTAATTTGACAGGACTCTTGAGCTATGACAACTGTTTGGACTTGTCAAAAATACTAGGGCTAGGACCACTTTTTCAAAATTAAACTTTTCGTGAACCACAACCAAATTTATCTCATAAACACAAGTCACTCATAGACAAACAGATGTAAAATAAACAGCTTTACTCAGTGCATGTGAGTAAAAAAGCAACAAATAAACAAAATAAAAAAATGAAATATACTCATCTCAGCACCTCCAGCAACGACTAGTCATGTTTATCGTGGCCAGCTTCACAAAGTACATTATTATAAACGACCCTTCAGAGTTTTAGTTAATATTGAGACTCAATCAAGCATATGTTAAACATATTCTAGAATTCTAACACATCCATTTAGTTATACCAAATTTAACAATGAAGACTATACAGTTGATGCAAGTTTGTTTTAATTATAAGTTTAATAAAACATTTTCTCTACCACTGTTTCTAGTGAATTTGCTGAATCATAAGTCACTACAATGCGTTTATTAATATTTTATAAAAATACACAGCAGTTTTCTTAGCACTTTCACTATCTACTATATAATGACATGTTTTCCAAAGAGTCTCATTATGATGCTATCTTTTTATCGAACACATTTCTTAAAGATAGGCTGGGAATATAAGTAATCTATTTTCTATCTTTCTCTTTCGTCTAATCTTGTAGTCATACCCAATCTGAGTCTTACTGTTTAAACAACTTACAATTTAGATAACTTTTACTAGATCTAAATTTTGAACAAGTTTACTGTTATACATGTTGGTTCTCAGTTGTGTGTCAAGCTGAAAGAGACGTGTGTGTGTGTATGTTACACTATCTGGTTTGGTTTTTCATTGATTTCTACATAGTTGGCTACCCGCTTTGGTTATAGCCAGCTGTTGGCTTATTCCTCCAGATGAAACTGATTTATGTACAGATAGTACATATGATTGTCAGCTCAACTAATTAACACTCATTCTAACCATGATAAAGCTTTCCATTTATCCTCCAATTAACTTAGCACTGTTAAAGAATATGTCTAACCCTTCTTGCTACTTATTTTGATTGGTTTCTTGTAATCCTTAATGTATATGTGTCACTAGTTTCTACAAAGACGTCTGTGATGTGATCACGTTTTTTGCGCTCTTTGTAGCAATATATGATTAGAAATCATCATAGGAAAATGTATTTGAACTTAATGGCCAGGATAACCTACACTTATTCCATTTGGATGAAAATGCCTCTGGTTATCTATGTATTTATTTCTGGGTGTTTCGTTAATGTCAACTGCCTTTGTTAAACAAAATGGTGTTATAATGTTCTAACTGGTCCTCTAGAATGTACTTTCCATAATCAACAACTTGTTCATACAGCTCATAGGAGATAATGTTTCTCCACATAAAAATATTTTGTCAAAGTAAATGCCCATGAAGAGGTTTCGGATATTTGCTTCTATTGTTTTGATAAAAAGTGAATTATGCTATTTGCATTCAAGAGAAATGCCATTACTTATCATGGTAAACCACTTTTTTAATAATCATAGTACCTGATTATGACAATACTTTGTCAAAATGTTGTACGTTTGTTACCGTATTATATTTATTTTTAAAAAGGTTTTTTCTTTATCAATTCAAGTTGTCTCTAGCCTTTATTAACGTCAAAGCGGGTTTCTCGTCGTCGAATGTATGTGTAACTTTAAGATGTAACTTTAAACAAGTGCCAAATATTCAGCTACCTTTATAATACATTATTATTGTATTGTTGTTATTACGTTGTTGTGAGCATTCTGCTAAATTTCACATCTGTGAGAAATAATAATAATTTATCATAAAAAAGTCACTTAACCTGCACATATTTGTTTCTTCTGGTATTAGCGAAAGGACTATTGAGCAGTCACTTCTGGAAGTAGAAAATAGGTCTAAAATGTTTATTTTGTGTCCGAAATAAACAAATTAAGAACAGTGTAAAAATATTGTCAGTTATTATGAGGTTTATTACAAATGTTAAACCTACAGTTTTTCAATTATCAGTTTGCTAGCTTTTCGCATTTTGAACTCCTATACAGCGTATAGAAATAATTCTGGAAAAAAAAACAACTTTTGGGCTATTTTTATACGTTGTATAACACTTTAGAAATTGAAGTCTAAATGCCAAGAAGTGACAAAACACTGAAAACCAACAAGAATGCCTTTTAATGGAACAGAATTGTGTCTGCTAACTGATAACGCTAGAAACCCGACTTGGATTCCCATGATGGACAGAGCACAAGTCAATTGGCGTAATATTTGTTCAAAAACTCACATGAATTGTAGATGTGTTTTATTGTTTCCAAACTCTCCCCCTCGGTGTGGATTCCTGTACGTGGTGAGGGGACCTCCCAGGGAAGGTTCTGTTCTATCTGGTTACCTTCTCTGGGATCTAAACATCCACCCACGTGTTTGCCGTGCGTGGCGACCCGTGAAGGGGAGGAGAGGATCCTGGTGGTTGAGGGGTCCAACCCTAACACACCACTTTGGCCTCGAATTCCTGTAGACGGGCGGCCTTTGGGTGGTCCCCCTTGGGTCAATCGGCTGGTCCACTTGGGCTAGAGTCAACCAAGTACCAGTGTTGGAAGTTCTCAACGGGTGTTGTGGACATTGTGCCTGATGCTGGTGTTTGGGTATAGTGCTCACGAAACCCTGGCGTTGCTGCATTGTCCTTGCGTGACTTTGTAGTGCGTCCCCTTGTAGGGCTCCATGGTGGGTGGGGTCAGTGGGTACCGAAATTTTTTTTTTCCTATGGATCCTCTAAAAATTTAAATAAAATTGTAAAAAAACAGTCAATGGGTAAGCGACCACGTCTTGAATACTCAGAACAGCAATCTTCAACATCAGTAACACACGTACCTCATTTTCTTATATTACATTCTCTTTCGGAAAAACCTTTAGGGCAAATGTCCCCTTTTTTTATTCAAAAGGGACTAGAGGGACTTGCTGGCTCTCCAAAATCAGTAAAGAAACTTCGATCTGGTGACATATTAGTTGAAACATCCACATCCCAACACAGTGAACTCCTCTTGAATTCAAAGGCAATTGGGGATATACCTATTGAGGTTACACCCCATGCTGCCTTGAATTCTTCACGAGGAGTTATTGCTAAAAGGGATTTGAAGAACGTTCCCGAGTCAGAGATTCTCGCTGGTCTCTCCACTCAAGGAGTTTCTGCAGTGAGGCGCATCTCCACTCGCAAAGATGGAATTACACTGCCAACAAATACCCTCGTTTTAACATTTACTTCACCACGTGCACCTGCCACCATCAAGGCAGGTTATCTCATTTGCAGGGTTCGGCCATACATACCAAACCCTCTTCGATGTTTCCAATGTCAGAGATTCGGCCACTCAAAGACATCCTGTCGTGGTTCCCTGACATGTGCTCGTTGTGGAGGCAAGGACCACGATGCCTATGACTGTGACATGAACCCACATTGCGTAAACTGCAATGGTTCTCACCCCTCTTACTTTCATTCTTGCCCAAAATGGTTGGAGGAAAAAGAGGTGCAGCGTTTGAAAACGACACATAACATTAGTTATCCTGAGGCTCGGAAATTGCTGTCCACAACTCCATCTCGGACATATGCTGCTGCACTTCATTCCACAACTACAGTGGGAGTGCAGACAGATCTCTCTGTGCCTCCAAAAGAATCGTTTTCAAAACAAATGAAAAGCCTTTTGACCTCCGTGGTTAAAAAGGTTGATGAATCGACTACCACACCTATCTCTGTTCCTCCCATACCTTCCAACAAACCTCAAGATCCACGTCCTTCAGTTTCAAATACAGGCATTTCTTCTGATACATCTTTTTCTCCCACCACAAGAGACAAAACAATTATTCGTTCGCGTCCTCAGTCACTGGATTCCCCTTCCAATAACAAAAACCTGCCCACCCGACACAGAGCAGGATCCATGGAGGTTGATAGACCTCCTCCAACTAAAGACAGTAAAGAAAAAAGACGTGGTCGTAAACCGAAGGGTTCTCCAGCCACTTCACCTACCCGTTCTTAAAAATGGCCACCTTGATACAATGGAACTGTCGAGGTTTACGTTCTAATCTGGATGATATCAAAACGCTGATTGCTTCCTACCATCCTGTTTGTCTTTCTTTACAAGAAACATTTCTCAAAACTGCTGATACTGTCTCCATTCGGCAATTTTCTCTGTACAGAAATGACAGGTTGTGTGATGGTCGAGTACATGGAGGGTGGCACTGTTGGTTGATCAACACGTGCCCACCCTGTCTTTGTCACTCAACACACCCTTGGAGGCTGTAGCCATCCGTGATTCCTTGGGTAATACCATCACTGTTTGTTCTCTGTACCTGTCCCCTGGAAAGACATATGATCAATCAGATCTTGATGCTCTCGTTGAACAATTGCCATCTCCATTTCTAATCCTAGGGATTTTAATGGACATCATCCCTCTGGGAAAGTGCTATTATTGATGGGAGGGGCCGATCTGTAGAGCGGATGCTCTCTGATCACAATCTTTCTCTTTTCAATACTGGTTCTTCCACTTACTTTCATGCACCTAGTCAGTCCTTTACCGCTATTGATCTCTCAGTTTGCTCCCCTTCATTATTCTCCCATTTTTCATGGAGGGTTGACAGTAATCCACTAGGCAGTGATCATTTTCCGATCCTTTTGAGAGAGACTGGCCGTGGTCGATGCCACCCTACCCGCGTGCCCCGGTGGAAGCTGGATCAGGCAGACTGGTCCACTTTCACTGCTCTCGCAGAACTTGATCCTGCCATCGTAAATCAGCCATCAATAGACGACTGTGTAGCAGCGGTAACTGACTGTATTACACATGCAGCTGCTCAGTGTATTCCTAAAACCTCGACACGTTTTCCACGATATCCTCGTCCGTGGTGGAATCCTGCTTGCCACTTAGCACGGAAGGCTCAAAAGCGGGCCTGGGATACTTTTCGTAGATATCCCACACTTTCAAACCGGGTTGCTTTCCAACGGGCCCGTGCACATGCTAGGTGGGTAAGACGTCACAGCCAGAAGGAATCTTGGATTAAGTTCACAACCAGTATATCTTCTACCACCAGTTCCAAGATCATATGGGACAGGATTCGAAAGGTTAATGGACACTACAATTCTATCCCCCTCTCGATCTTACTCTCTGATGGTCAGGAGGTGACTGATGTTCGGAACATCGCTAACACTCTAGGTGAAAGCTTTTGCCGGGTATCTAGCACTTCTGCTTGTTCCTCCACCTTCCTGGTCATCAAGACTCGGGCAGAGCGATCACCTCTTTCCTTTCGAACTGACTGTTTCTTTGACTATAATTGTCCCTTTACCCTGGTGGAACTAAAAATGGCCCTTCATCGGTCTGCCAGTACGTCTGTTGGACCTGATGATATTCATTATGACATGCTGCACCATCTATCTCCTGCTTCTCTTGATGTCCTTCTGATTGTTTTCAACCGGATCTGGCAGGAGAATGTTTTTCCTGATGCCTGGCGCCAGGCTATTATTTTACCTTTCTCTAAGCCAGGGAAAGATCCCAAGATTCCTTCAAACTACCGTCCAATTGCTTTGACGAGCTGTCTCTGTAAGACATTAGAAAGGATGGTTAATGCTCGTCTTGTTTGGTTCCTTGAATCAAACAACCTCCTCTCGCCCACCCAGTGTGGGTTCCGTCGACAGCACTCCACCACAGACCACCTAATTCGTCTTGAAACATCTATCAGAGAAGCCTTTCTCAACCGCCAACATCTTGTATCAATATTCTTTGACATAGAGAAGGCTTACGACACAACATGGAGGTATGGCGTTTTGCGAGACCTCCATACATATGGGTTACGTGGCCATCTACCCATGTTTATTAAAAAATTTTTAATGGACAGGAGATTCCAAGTTCGTGTGGGTTCGACACTTTCCCGTTCTTTTGTACAGGAACTTGGAGTCCCTCAAGGCTGTGTATTGAGTGTTACACTCTTCATTATAAAGATAAATGCCATCACTGAACAACTCCCTCTCACTGTTGCGAATGGGCTGTATGTCGACGACTTTCACATCTCATGTCAGTCGTCAAACATGAGATATATTGAGCGGCAACTACAAACCGCCCTCAATTGTGTACGGAAGTGGACTATGGCGAACGGCTTTAATTTCTCTCTCTCAAAACTGTATGCATGCACTTTTGCCGTCAACGGGTATTCACCCTGATCCTGAACTTCATATCGGTGAAGTTTTGCTGCCAGTGGTCCCGGAGACCAAGTTCTTGGGGCTTATCTTTGATCGTAAACTGACCTTTATACCACACTTAAAGCAGCTTCGGGTCAAATGCACAAGAGCACTGAACATCCTCCGTGTTCTCTCTTCTACCAGTTGGGGGCAGATCGCTGTTCAATGTTAAAGGTATATCGTGCTCTTATTAGATCGAAACTCGATTATGGATCAATGGTCTATGGCTCTGCCAGACCCTCGGCCTTAAAGATGCTGGACCCCGTTCATCACCAAGGACTTCGACTCTGCACTGGGGCTTTCCGTACCTCTCCAGTTCAAAGTATATACATTGAATCTCATGAACCTTCTCTACACCTTCGCCGTTTGCAACTATCTTTACAATATACTTCGAAACTTCATTCCTTACCAAAGCATCCCACCTGGAAATGTGTTTTCCTTCCTCGGTGGGCAGTACTTTTTCAGAACAGACGATCTGTCATTGCTCCGTTTGGCCTTCGCATCCGGGAGCAATTGGATGAATTGGGTCTGTCCTTGGATAACATTGCATGTTCCACAGGTCGGCCCATCCCACCATGGCTTATTACAGCCCCAAATGTGACCTTTCTTTCAGTCACCTAAAAAGGCAGATACTCCAGATTGGAAGTACCGTCTTTTATTCAATGAATATCTTTCAAACAATCATTCAGTTCCTATTTATACAGATGGTTCCAAATCAGGTAATTCAGTGGGCTCTGCTATGGTTTGCTATGGGTCAGTAGTTGCGCGCAGAATCCCTTCTACAGCTTCTGTGTTCACTGCTGAACTGTATGCCATATCTCTTGCCCTGGATCATATTGCAGCTGAGCAGTACTCCAACTGCACTATTTATACTGATTCGCTTAGTTCTATACTTGCCTTGGAATCGCTACACGTTAGCTCACATCCTATTCTCGCTGATATTCGAAACCGACTGGCCCATTTCTCATTAGCAGCTACTTCAATCCAGTTTTCTGGATACCAGGCCATGTTGGTATTCGCGGGAACGAGCTTGCAGACATGGCAGCTAAATATGTCTGCTTCAGCACCATCACTCCTATGCCTATTCCGTACATGGACTATGGTGTTGTCTTCAAGGCTCGGCTCCGTGCCAGCTGGCAGTCCACTTGGAATGAGCAACGTGACAACAAACTTTTCAAATCAAACCCAAAATTGGACTTTGGCCATCTAGCTTCCGTAAAGTTCGGAAGGAGGAAGTTGTTCTCACTAGGCTACGCATTGGTCACAGTTTTTTAACTCATCATTTTCTTTTATCTGGAACTGATGCACCAATGTGTAGTTTGTGTAACACTCAAATCACTATCAGCCACGTTTTACTTTCTTGCCATCGTTACAATTCTCAACGACGGCAATATTTTAAACATATTTTTTCCCAGGGTCAATCTGTAACATTGGACAGAGTTATTGGTGATGGTGACTCTGTCCACCTTGATAATGTTTTTAATTTTTTAATGGCCATTAACCTTTTTAATCTCATTTAAGTGTTGCATATTTATTCATTACACCTTTTTAATTGTGGTTCCTTTTTTACAGTTTTAATCTCTCTCCTTCAATTTGACATTGGACAATGGCCAGAACATTAAATAACTCGACACCAGGACTGGAAAGGCCAACTTCAGGTGACTAACGCTCCTGTTTGAACTATCCGTTTGAACTACTCGTTAGTCATCCTGGCGAGTTGTTATTATACTTTTGCTGCATATCATTTCACACTTTTATTACTTAACTTTTTAGTACTGGCCATATTGACTCATACCCCGGAACCAGGACTGGAAAGACCAACTTCAGGTGACTGACGGTGGTTTTTATACTTACCTGTTAGTCTTCCTGGCGGGTTACGATCATTACCATTCTGCTACAGGTAGTTCTTTACAACTTTGTTGACTGGATGTCAACATTGGTTTTTACGCCATTTTCTGTTTTAATTGCTGTTTTGCTTTTATCTTCAATTACTTTTACAAATTTTACTCCATTTACTTGACTTTTATCTTTTTACTGGACATTTGGCTACTCATTATTACGATTTTGCGAAGTGTCTTTTAAAACTTTTATTCTTTTACATTTTGATAATAGCTGCTATGACACATAACCCGGAACCAGGACTGGAAAGGCCAACTTCAGGTGATTGACGGTGGTTCTTGAACTTACCTGTTAGTCTTCCTGGCGGGTTATGATCATTAACATTTTGCTAGAGTAAATATTTTACAACTTTGAAGACTGGATGTCACCATTGGTTTTTACACCATTTTCTGTTTTAATTGCTGTTTTGTTTTTACCTTCATTTACTTTTACAAATTTTACTCCATTTACTTGACTTTATCTTTTTACTGGACATTTGGCTACTCATTATTACGATTTTGCGAAGTGTCTTTTAAAACTTTTATTCTTTTACATTTTGATAATAGCTGCTATGACACATAACCCGGAACCAGGACTGGAAAGGCCAACTTCAGGTGATTGACGGTGGTTCTTGAACTTACCTGTTAATCTTCCTGGCGGGTTATGATCATTACCTTTTTGCTAGAGTAAATACCTTACAACTTCTTATACTCTGCCTTCTATCTTAACATTGTAGACTAGGTGTCAACATTGGTTTTATACTTTTTTGTTTTACCTTCATTTCCATTTATGTCTATTACTACATTTATTTATTTATTTTATTTTTTTACATTTTTACCGAATGTCTGGCGCAGATAGCCTCGCTGCTTTGTGCCATAAAACACTAAATCAATCAATCAATCAATCAAACTCTCCCTCAGAGACATATTGTTTAGGAGACAGTATTTTTAAGCCTTGTTGATACGTTTCACTACCACCAAAACTAACTTCATGTTCATTGCCCAAAACTACCTACAAATAAATTGTTTAAACATAAACAATCACGTGTCACCAGTTCTAGCCAACATTTCCATGACAAAGATTCAATATCAAGCGATCAGTAGAGCCTCACACCCACCACTATACTGGAACAGATATGTCAACAATACAATTTTTTTTTTCAACCACATTAACTTCATATACCCCAACATTGAATTCACATGTGAACACGAGAAAAACTAATCAAATAGCATTTCTCAACCTCAAAATCACAAGAACCGATACACAATTCAAAACAGAAATCCACAGAAAAAACACATGTACTGAACCATACGTTCCTTGGGACTCAGCACGTGAAGCAAAACAAAAACTAAACAATTTAAGAAACCAAATAAACACAGCCACAAAACTATGTTAACCCGATAAATTTAATGATGAAATCAACAAAATAAAATAACACTTCATCAACATCAACAAATTTCCTCCAAATATTGTTGAAAAAATTATACATACACACACCAGACCAACAACACAGTTAATTACAAACAAACAATAATAAATCCCAAGATACAACAAACTACAAAACCATACACTACTGCATACCATATATTCCCGACATCAGCGAAAAATAACCATTTGGAAAATCTTATAACAAAACATAACATTCCACCAAACACCAAATTTATTCAAAAACCGAGTACAAAACTAAAGTCCGTACTACATAGAAACTACAGTGACAAACACAACACCAACGTTATTTATAAAATACAATACAACAACTGCCACGACTTCTCTATTGGAGAAACAAGCAGAAAAATGGAAACCAGATTCAAGTAACACACACACAAAGAAAAAACACATTCGCGCGTTTTAGGACACTGCAAACAAATAAACACAACATAACCATAGAAAACACCCAGATACTAAGCACGGAAACAAGTATAAACAAACGCAAAATCAAATAAGCCTTACTTAAACAACAACTAAAGCCAAAATTGAACCAGTATAAAGAGACAACTTTATACCAATACTAATTAATAACCTAAAATCTAACTGCAATACCAATATAATCCTGTAGCCGTTTACACTCTCGTCCCTAAAATATGTGTCTGGCAACGGTCAGTTGTAAACTCTATTTATTAACTTGAAGATGACCAAAGAAGATCGAAACGTTGTTCTGTACTTTATTCTAAATAAAGTTTTAGTACTCATGCCAGTCATCTTGAGAATACATTTTTGCTACAAGTGGGTTTCTCATTATCACGCATATCGGCTATGGTTATCGCATGACTTGCTGATTTGCTCATTTCAAATACTTTTAGTACAACGTACTCAACCCTCTGTAGTCGAGGTTTTCTCGGCTGTACATTGTTTGTTTTAAAGAAATAACATATATAACAGTATTTACCTCAGTCGCCACTTGTGGAAGGGTCTCAATCGTTATAATATTCTTGAACATTAGTGTTCGACACTTCTCATCCATCAGTTGTAAACAAGCTGCGATCGGAGCTAATTTCTAGCAGTGTAACAGTTTACTTCAACATTCAATTACTAAAGAGCTGTAATCTCAGTTTTACCAGTATCATAACGAAGTTACTACTTATCTCTCTCCTCACCGTGAAAAAATTGGGACTACAGTAAATAATTATTCTTGCATATAGACGTGTCAGAACTTGTCACTTTCATTAGTTAGTGAAGGTTTTTGTTCATAAAATGTCACTTTGGCATCTTTTCTGTGATTATTTATTTTAACGCAAAAACTGGAGTCTGTCTACAACGAAGAATTGAACCTTAGATGACATCGTTGTAAGTCTTACAATTTACCCCCTAAGAAGACTTTTCAAAATTACCAGTAGATATAACATTATACTTTTATTAATATACATTTAATAATTACTTATTTTATATTGTGCAGTAGTTGTTAAGAGTTTTTGTAAGAATGGTATTAGTAATTAGAGAATTTGAGCCGACTGGTACATTAATTAAGTCCAAGATAGCAAGGTTTATCTTACAATAATATTAGAGATTGGTTTACACTTGAGATATTTATTGTCACTATTGCATTAATGTTAATTAAATAAAAGATTAGAAAAAAATTTCATCTGTTTTTATGTACATCAGAATCATGACAATACAAATGAACAATTGACAGTAAAAACTGATAATAAAAAAATTCAAGTATTAGATAAAAGAAATATTAGATTACACAGCACATATTACAATAAGATAAGATACGAATTTCAAGCTCTATCCGATATCATCATTTTGTGTAGTCTGATAATATGTGATATTTCTTGATGAAGTGTGATTGATTGTTTGTAATTGAGCAGAAAGCTACACAAATGGCTATCTATGCTCTTCCCACCAAGGGTATCGAAACCCGGTTTTTAGTGGTGTGAGTCCACAGACATACCGCTGGGGCACTTGAGGGATCTTGGTGAAGAGAAGTGAACATAACCTGGTGAAGTTTAAATTGTATGAGCTAGAATTTTTTCTTCTTCTGGAACATTCCTGGGACTGTTTTGCTTTACTTTATATAAATTGTGTATCGAAGTCAGTTGTAAGTATAGAAATCGTCAAGTTTTATGCAACGAAAGAACTTCCAAACAGATGTGACGATATCAAAATACAATATCATACATTTTGTTGAAGACTTGTATAGTACCAATAACTACGATAAAATTCGTACTCAGCAAAGACTCACACAACCATGGCAGAAATATCTGCTAAAACCAACATCCCAGTTAGATTAATCTTTAATGATTTAAAAGACATCATCATGATAATCTGTTCCCGTATACTGCGTTTGGAATAACTCCACATCAAATCAAACTGTCGCACTTTTTTCGTGATATTTATAGGATTAGTAAACAAATTCTGATATAGATCTAGAATAAGTGATAAGAAAAAACGTCTTTGTCAAAGGTATATGTGCTGCTCGCAGTTAATCTTTGGAAAATATAAGTAACTGAGTTTGAAATTAAACAAAAATACAGGTGAATTTTTTGGTAAAAGTGTAGTCCAAGAGTTGGCAGTAGGTTATGATGACTAGCTGCTAAATTAGGGACGACAGGCACAGATAGCCCTTGTGTAGCTTTGCACGAAACTTAAAAAAAAATCAAACAGTCAAACGAACTGAAGTCAAACTAAACGAGAAAATCAAATACAAGCATACAATTATGTAATAACTTCTACAAGAACGGTCGCTGAAATCATTGAATAAAAATTACAATTAATTATGAACAACAGGTAAACCATGAAACGACCCCTATAACGTCTCTGCGTTAGATCATCAGTTGGGTATCAGCTGTTTTCAAAATCCGCAATGCAACTGTAAAAATAGCATTTGAATGAACCATGTTTATTGTAGTGTATTGTTTTATTATTTTGTTTGTTTTAAATTTCTTAACAGCGTGGCCCATTGTACAACGTCATTCTAAAACATGCAACACACAGTTTCCTTAAACTGATGGCCCGGTATGGCCAAGCGCGTTAAGGCGTGCGACTCGTAATCTGAGGGTCGCGGGTTCGCATCCGCGTCGCGCCAAACATGCTCGCCCTCCCAGCCGTGGGGGCGTTATAATGTGACGGTCAATCCCACTATTCGTTGGTAAAAGAGTAGCCCAAGAGTTGGCGGTGGGTGGTGATGACTAGCTGCCTTCCCTCCAGTCTTACACTGCTAAATTAGGGACGGCTGGCACAGATAGCCCTCAAGTAGCTTTGTGCGAAATTCCAAAAACACAAAACAAAAACAAACCTTAAACTGATTTAAAATGAGGCCTAACATTGTACATGAGACTAGAGAATAAAGGTATAAAATGCTAAGAAAACTAAAATGTTAATAAAAGTTTGTCTATGTCAAATAAACCGTGATATTTACGTAACCAGTAACTGTAACAATTCCTTCATCTCTTCATCCTTTAGGCTAAACTAGAAGTGTTGACCTGTTTGTAACATCTAATTACGACAAATTTCCTGACCGAATGGCACCTTCGATGTCCTAGCCTCCATTGATTTTAGATTGTTATATCTTTGACTCTTCATGGAAAAAATAAATACTCAGTTACGTCCCGTGCAGATGCTATTCTATTAGCAAATCGGAGAGCAAAATTCAGACTTACAGCAAACACTTTACTTTAAACAGAATCTTGGAGAGAGACGTCTGAAAGATTCTGTAATTCATTCTATCATCTCGTGCTGTTGCATATTTCGTCAGAACGTTTTTCATCTTTAATGAGTGGCGATGATATAAAATTTGTGGCTACAGTTTGCATATCTCTGATGATTTACTGAATATAAATCGCCGTAAAGTGAAACACACTTTCCTTCAATTAAAGTATTTAAAATCTCATTTTATTATGTTTCAAAAATCATCTAAAAATTGAAATTTTTTTTTTCCACAGCTACAGTCTTACATAAGTCCATAACGATTTCGCTTCGAGAAACTTTCTCAGAAAGAACTATTCTTTCTATAGTTATTATCCGTTAAAATATCCAGGGATTTCATTTTTATAAGAAAAAGACTTTATAAGGTTTTCGTCTGCAGAAACTCAAAGAAATTTCTTCAGTAGAAATCTCATCAAATGTGACCATTCATTCTTTAATAACAATCTGTAGAATCTCTGGTGATCTCGTTTATTTTAATAGTCTCAAAAGAATGAGTTATTTCTGTGTTAAGAAGAAATAATTATATCTATGATTACAGTTATTTGAAACTATAAGTGATTTCATTAATAAACCATCATCTCAGAGGATTTCGTATATTTCTGACTGTGATATACTGCTGAACCTTTTAAGAAGCGATGTATATCACTTACAGAATATTTTACATAAAAATATATATTTCATGTTCATTTATTCAGGCTTTCATAGTGTGTTTCAACTTTTTCACATGACTGTACCTTCTCTGTTACCACTGTATTCAGGCATTTACTCAGTCACTGTTCCATGCGTATAAAAAATAACATCAATATACAACAGTATGTAATCATTTTAGGCTAAAAATGTATACGTTTTATCGTGTTTTAATGATATCAATTATTTTGTACAATACGAGTAGAAAAATGTTATATTTCTATTCCTAGAATGAATAATAATTTCATTTATTTTCTGCATAGATTCTACAACGTTGAGTGTAATTAACAGTCAAGCCTAATTACTCTAATAATAATAAAGGCCTGAGATGGTTTTAGTGTATTAAAAGCTTTACATGTTCTACAGTAATGCCCTCCGTCGGAACAGCGTTAAGTCTTCGGATTTACAACGCTAAAATAAAGGGTTCGATTCCTTTCAGTGGACTCAGCAGATAGCCAGATGTGGCTTTGCAATAAGAAAACACACACACATTCTACTGTAAATGTTGTACGCTGAATCCGAAAATGGTATTCATTTTTCTCCATCACGTATAGATTTTTCACAAAATGTCACACGTACTTTTACATAAATGAATCAATCTCATTGAAATCTGGTCACATTTTGCTTAGAATGTTGACAATCACTGGCTATAGATTCCTCTTGATCAATCACGAAGTGAAGGGTTTTTTTTCATTCGTTCCAGAACCCAAAACTAAACGAAATAATAATTTGATCTAATTCAGAGTTGTTGTTTGTTTGTTTTTAAATTTCCAACATGTAAACACTCCTTACGTGATAGGAAAATAAATGAATATTATTTTAGTAATTTGTGTAGCTGAATTATAGAAAATCCGTTATTAAAACCAAAACAGCTTTTGTAATGTAACTTTGCAGGCTTATGTAATCAGGACAGATCTCACAATAATTAAAGCCTTTTTGTAATGGGTAAAATATTAACACAGTCTTATATGTTTTCCCAGTTTGTAACTACATTTCCTTTTACTTATAGTAAAGTATCATTTGTGAGTTAGGATTATAATTTTTATTCTGTGTCTAGAACCTCATCTATCTACTTCTGTCACTTATCTCATGGAAAATGTAACTTCCTAAATAACCTAACCGACAGATAGCGTCCTATTCCATTTCCTTTACTTATTTGAATGTTGTTTGGTCTTCCATGCGAAATTATAGCGTGACTGCACCTGGTCACAGCGAAACTGATCATTTCCGGCACTCCAACGCCGTATGGTGAATACGTTGTTTGATAAACATGGAAACAATTCGTACTACCCGCGTCGCGTGGCACGACGGGAGAATAACAGGCGTCACACGCGCCTTATGACCGCCGTTCTTGTCTCTAGGTGAAAAGGCGGTGAAACTGCTTGGTGAACTGAGTTGGGATAGATTGTTACGTATTTGGTAAGGATCGTGTGTCTCGCTGAGCCTCATTGATACGTCTGTTGAAAAACGTGGTTATATTGAGCCAGTATGGTATTCAATATCGTGAAAATTAGAAATAAGAATTTGATAGTAAACTTTCTATTTTGCCTCTGTTTTCTGAATGGTAAGTGAAATATTTTTGTGAAATGATTTTAAGTTCTCTATAGATTTCTATTAAGGAACTTTTTAGAAGAAGAAAAAATAGTTCTAAGCACAGTGATAAAATGAAACTAAAATGTAGAACGAATAAGTAAAGAAACTTCAAAGTATCACAGAATTAATAATGAAGAGCACACTATTTTTATTTTTTAGAAATATAAATATACTACTGAAGTTTAGATATATAATGTCTTAAATAAAGCATAAACATTGTCTATTACCATTCAATTTTTAAATAGGTTTCATATCATGTTATAACCCCTAATTAAGTCTTTTTTATTTATTTAAAGAAAATAAAGATAAATTGCGCACTGAATGAATTTTAAATTTTTTTTTTTTCCTTTATGCTGGTAAAACTACGTTATAAACTGATAAATGAAATATAGAAAAACCCTCGCTTATGACATCCTCTTAAGACCATCGAAGAATTCAGTGGTAGCAATAGTGAACTATATGTAGACCAGTTAAGCATGTATGAGAGAGAAAGAATAATACATTCATAAAGTTTATGATCATCTTCTGGTTTCATTCTTTTATTATTTTCTCCATATTAGTTGCTTGCTTTAAAGAAACATACAAGAGTTGAGATTTATATTCAACTAATGCTCGATATTCTGCCTTCAACTTATTTCTGTAAACATAGATTTCTATTTTCGTATTCGTTTGCTGGCGACTAAAAGGTTGGCTTGTATCCAAACATGTAGCAGCAAATGTTAGGACTGTCTCAACGCGCGCGAGACAACCTTCTTCAACCGGTCTTAAAATAAACGTATAACGTCTCCCCAAGATGAAGTCTGTGGCTTGTTCTGTCGAAATTCAGTAACTTAAAGCTGTTTGTGTGTTCTACAGTGAAACCGAGATACACAATAATTTTGTGTGAAAAGTAACAAATACCGAAATTCAAACTCAGCGAAGCATCGAATTTTAAACATCTAAATGTTTTTACTTAAAATTCATATAAAAATATATCACAAAATTTAAATATTCAATACAATCATTTTGAAAGTTATTATGTAAATAATCATATGCGTCGAAAGTTGTTTGGTTTGAATTTCTCGCAAAGCTACACGAGGGCTATGTGCGCTAGCCGTCCCTAATTTAGCAGTATAAGACTACTAGAGGGAAGGCAGCTAGTCATCACCACCCACCGCCAACTCTTGGGCTACTCTTCTTACCAACAAATAGTGAGACTGATTGTCACATTATAACGCCCCCACAGCTCAAATAGCGAGCATATTTGGTGTGACGGGGATTCGAACTTGCGACCCTCGCATTACGAGTCGAGTGCCTTAACCAACTGGCCACGCCGCACTGGAGTGGAGACGTATTTGAAAACAAACAACAACAATGGTGTTTGTTCCCTCGTGTAACTGGTTTCAACTAAAAGACATTTTTTTAGGTGACACAGCATT
Source organism: Tachypleus tridentatus (assembly GCF_004210375.1). Classification (NCBI taxonomy): domain Eukaryota; kingdom Metazoa; phylum Arthropoda; class Merostomata; order Xiphosura; family Limulidae; genus Tachypleus; species Tachypleus tridentatus. The sequence goes on along the minus strand of NC_134837.1, from coordinate 244,196,947 downwards.
ATTCGATTTTGTTGACAATCCTGGAACGATTACATGCATTATTTGATATAGATTCCTGATATGGTAAATAAATAAACTTTTTCATGTATATTACACTTGGATGTATTTATTGAAATCTATAAAAAACAACAACGCTTGATTTTGATTTAATCTTTTTTTATAGAGTGGCACTTGTTGTTTTTTTTATAAAAGTAGGCTTAATTATTTGTCCGGATTTTCCACAAATCATTATTGTTACATCAATAGTGGCGCATCTTAAAACCCAAAGACATAATGTTTATGAACTAAGTTTAAATAAATACATATTCTGTGTAATATGTCAGAAAATCAAACATAAAGCATAAGTAATAGGCTTAATTGTCCATTATTGGGGCACTTATAAACAAATAGTAATTTGAAAGTACACAAGTTCATGGGTTCATAAACTTTTTCTTTGATTTTAAACCTTAACTGAAAGGCATTGTTAATGTTCAAGTCACAAAAACTTCGCAGTTAATATAAACATCTTAAACTGTATGTTCTCAAACACAAGATCGAATACGTTTTTAATAAGAAAGACTAAACAATTCTGCCATGTAAACACATACGGGACAGAGTGAATAACCTTTGTTTGAGCCTAGAAAAGTGTGGTATTAACCACTTTATATCGTCATGCAGAAAGAGTATTTTCCTTCAAAGATCCCAAAGTTTACTAGTTTGAGATAGGTAGCCCTTCCTTCGGTGGCGCAGATATAAATCAGTGAGCTTCTAACGTTAAAAATGGGATTTCTAAAACAGCTATAAGAAGAGAAAAGATGACCATTTGTGTAACTTTGTGCTATACAACAAACAAACAGAGAGGCAGTAAAATATTTAAACATGTGCTTTTTTTTTGTTTTGCTGTTTACCTAAAAATAAGCCTGGCACTAGGGTTTGAGAGAGCATTTTATCTTTGAACGTGGTAGTCAAAAAGTTAAGTGATCTAATAACGGAACACAATCTACCAGAGAGAGCTTAGTAACCAACACTTTATATTAATCACAGAATATTTATAATCATTTTATTTAAATAGTCACTTTAATATCGAGTGAATTACTAGATAGATATTTTGATCAAAAACGAGGTTCATACATAGTTCAGAACCAAAACAATTTAAAGAATAACTAAACTAATGAAGATAATCCTGTACAGCTACATAACAGGAAGAAGCCTCACTTTAGGAATTGCAATAAACACGACATATAAAAAATAATTAATAAGATTTTATTTGTAGCTGTACTTCAATGGATTAACTACTTTACTTAATTTAGTCAAGTGGATTGTATTAGTTATCAGTTATTAGTCAGACTCACTCTGACTGGTATCATGATAATTAACTTTCAGCATTTCGGGGACGTTTCACAATGTTTCATCATGAAGACATCCCAAATTGTACTTGCGTTATTTCAGCTTTTGAATTCTCTTTCGAAGATACTGCAAGAAAACTTATTATAAATGGATTCTCGGATAGCCATCATACAGACAGTTTGCAATTGATTGTCAGAAACAGCTAATTCCATAATGAGATAGATAAATAGATAACAGAGAGAAAATCAGAATACCAGTAAACAAATTAATAAACCAAGGGATAAATACTTTGCCATATGTGTATTTCATGTGGTTATTTACTTCAATTTATATATATATATATACGTATAAGGGATTAACGTTATAAGGAGTCCATGCTAGCGTTTACTTTTCATTCGCAACTTTTTAACTAAAATCTATCTTGTCTAGGTTTTTATTAAAGTATGTTACATGTTCAGTTAAACTAGCATATCATTTTATACTGATGTTTGTATATGTATAATATTAGTCCGTCGTTTTAAGACACTATCCTTTCACAGGGTAAGTTAAGTGAATATATGGCCAATAATATTCGATTATTAATTCATGTATCTTATTTCCTGAAAATATTTTACATTGTTCTCTAAAGCAGCTCAGTCGATTGAGATGGATACTATTTCTCTAATGTTTCGGGTTATCAAATGAAAAAATTACACAACTTAAACGATACGTGTTAAAATAAGCTTATAAAAGTATCATAACTTAAAGCTTGTAATCGTGCCTTACCCCTCATATGTTTGTCATTAATGTAGAATTCAAGCTTTGATATTGTAATATCGAAATAATTAAATACTGTGAGAGGAAGTTTTAATAGGTTTACCTACCCGCGTAGACATGCGATCGCCATAAGAGGATACATCAGAACAAATTAGTACGTTCTAAATATATTTCTAATACCTCTTAGAAAGGCAAGGCAGGCTTTGGACCTTAAAGTTACATCACAAAGAACCTCCATTCTACCAAAGAGCGAAAGTGGATTCTTTCCATTCGTGCTAGTAAAAATCAGTATTGTTTCAGAAATGGGAAGATTATATCTTACATTTTATTTTTAGAGCTAATTCACTCAGAATTAGATCGACGGATTTCTTACTTTGTCCTCGGAGACATCGACTGTTAACGGAGCTTTTTGTCTAGAAAAATTTAACTGTTATCCACTTGCAAGCTCTTGAATGGAATATTACCCATTTTGATATTTTGCATGGCTTTATAGCCAGTTTCGTATGTAAGTATAGTAGATAGACACTGAAAATGACATGAAATACGTAACGTGACACACCACGTGTTGTTTGTTACGTAGCAAGAATAATGGATTAATATAAAAATTACGTAATTGTAAATGTAAATTTGTACTTTATTTATTTAATTTCTAATATGGTTTTGTATCAATTTGTTAACTCTTCAGAGTTAACATAGATGATAAGAAAAAAGTTATCAGCTCTTATTTAAGTATGAAATACACAGTTTATAAACTTATTTCTGTACCCAACATTATTATCTCATGATAAAGTTCCAGTACAACATATATTTGAAGACAAGACTGGAAACTTTTTTTTGAAAACGCTCTGATCTTTTAAAAGTTTTTCATGAGTTAAAATTATTAAAGAGTTTTAATAATTGAACCATATTATACGAGAAAAAAACTTTAACAGTTTATATCCGGTATAATCTAAATCTAATCATAATGTAGGCCTATAACCCAAATGTATAAACTGACAACAAACATGTCAAACCAAAATGCGTCATGTACCGAAGTTTTAATGTTCTTGACTCAGCTATCCCACACAGCTCAGTTGCTGTCACAGATGGTCATTGTTATTCACCAATCAGGGTTGCGTGTATTATATGGTAAAAATAGCGTCTCCTAGTCCAGCTGTGGTTAGACTCCCTCATCTGCTGTTATTTGTCTTTAAAGACCGGCGTGTGGATTAAGGATAGAAAAAACACAAACACAGAAATTTGGGCATATATTAACTGAAAAATTGTCTAATCTATAGAACTAAAATTTTCTATTAACAATACCAAAATAATTTGATTGAGATTGATAAAATGTAAAACAGCAAACTAATTCAAAAACAAAAGTACGTTTTAATTCAGCAACAAAACTTAAATCACATAGCACCCACATGAAATAACTGTGCTATAAAGTAAGAAACTAGATTTTGCCAAATTATATATATATATATATATATATATATATTATATAAACATAAAAAATACTAAAGTTGTAAAATAAAGTTTAAATCCACTATTACAAAACAAAAAGATTATATGGATGCAATGCAAATTTCGACACTTTCTTGAATCCTTTTCAGTCCAGTTTTTTTTTTTTTCTCTTTGTATGAGTGTGTGAAAGAAACGTACACATGGCTTATTTAACAACGGAAGTTCTAAGTTGCTTCAGAGCATATGACGTCATTTACGTACTATTTCTAAAGTCATCCTTGATCTCCCTCATCGTTTTTTATTCCAAAGGAGAAAGTTCGTAAGGATGCATAAACCCCCTTTAGGAGTAGGAACAACACTTCAAATTCACCAAAATTATCCCAAAAATAACGAAAAATCTTAAAGTTGCGAACTTTTCACCAAGTTTATCAAATCACTTACTCCAACAGCAGTGGCAATAAAAAATTACAAGTACATTAATTCACAACAAAACAGCATATGCAGAAGTTAAGTATAACCCCAACTTACTAAACTTAACTGACATTTTATATCATAAAGCTGCATCCAGGTATCATAAAAAGTACCAGTAACTCATCTTTTAATCATTCCTGAGTTGTTATTGTCAATGAATACTTTTAAGCTTTAAGAAGTGCTCCAATAGCGAACACCCCGGTATGGCCAGGTGGTTAAGGTACTCGACTCGTAATCCTAGTGTCGCGAGTTCGAATTCTCTTCACACCAAACATGTTCGGCCTTTCAGCTGTGGGAGCGTTATAATGTGACGGTCAATCCCCCTATTCGTTGGTAAAAGAGTAGCCCAAGAGTTGGCGGTGGGTGATGATGACTAATTGCCTTTGCTCTAGTCTTACACTGCTAACTTAGGAACGGCTAGCGCAGATAGCCCTCGTGTAACTTTGCACGAAATTCAAAACAAACTATTAGTGTACATGTTAGAAGGAAATAAGTTTATTAAGTATCAAATAGTTCTTCAAAAAATAGTTTGTATTTTGCGAATATTACCATACCTTCACTGAAAAAGATGATAAACCTTTAGATAAATAACATGGTACAACATTATTTAGAATTATAAACGGACTTTTATCCACGTTAAAATAATTTTATTGTGAGCTTTGTCCTTCCTCTTACCAGAACCCTCAATACCCAGTACAATTTTGCCCAGTGAAGTCCGTTTATAATTCTACATAATAATTTACCTAGGTGAGTCTTCACAATTATGGTACAATGTCCAGTGAAGTCCGTTTATAATTCTACATAATAATTTATCTAGGTGAGTCTTAAACCACAATTATGGTACAATGCCCAGTGAAGTCCATTTATAATTCTACATAATAATTTACCTAGGTGAGTCTTAAACCACAATTATGGTACAATGCCCAGTGAAGTCCGTTTATAATTCTACATAATAATTTACCTAGGTGAGTCTTAAACCACAATTATGGGACAATGCCCAGTGAAGTCCGTTTATAATTCTACATAATAATTTACCTAGGTGAGTCTTAAAGTACAATTATGGTACATTATTAGGTAGCTTATTCATGGTTGTCACTGTGCCGCTAGGCAACGAAACTTCCTGGTTAGCTTCTGGTAACTTCTGGACCAGTGGTGTTTCAAACACAAGTTGGTCTGGGCGACGAAGCATACATGCTTTGGGGAATATAGAATCAAGGTAAATTTATTTCTAAATGGGAATGTTGGTTTATCTAATCTTTAGTTGTTGTTGTTTTTTTTAATGTTACCGTATAGCTAATAGCTTGGTCTCGGTTAATTGTTCCCGAAAAATACTTCTGCATGTTAGGATATATAATAACACGTTTTATAATTTTAGTAACAATAAGTAATGTAAATTTCTGTATCAAGATTAAATGTCAATTGAATCTTATAGCGTAGTATGTATTAAATATCCAACCTAGATTTTAGTGTTGTAAGTCCATAAACCCCCCGGGGAACACATAGGTATTTCCTATCACTTTATGAAGACGTCAATGGCATTTAAATGGCGGTGTTTTATTTCATGTAAGAAAAAAGTCACATCTCAGTATCACTTTCATTTTTTGTTTGTTTGTTTGAAATTAAACACAAAGTTACATAATGGGCTATCTGTACTTTGAAAGCTACCAACCACGCTATTGATCATATTGTATAAAAATACATTTAATATTCCAAGATACTTATTCACACTAACTTCCTTTTACATTAATTATTTTTAGTACTTGCAATCCAGCGTAATGACATAACAGTACATTGTTTGTTTATTCTGTATTTCGCCAAAGCTACACTAGGGCTATCTGCGATAGCCGTCCCTAATTTAGCAGTGTAAGACAAGAGGGATGGCAGCTAGTCATCACCACCCACCGCCAACTCTTGAGCTACCCTTTTGCCAACGAATAGTGGGATTGACCATCACATTATAACGCTTTCACGGCTGAAAGATCGAGCATGTTTGATGTGACTAGGATTCGAACTTGCGACCCTCATATTACGAGTCAAGCGCCTTGACCAGTTGGCTATGCCGGGCTTATAACAGTATATTTGAAGCTTGAGGCTGTGATGATGCTTCTAATGTATTTTAGTACTTATATGTAATCATTATAAGCACTTATTACCTCTTATAGAAACTTTACCGGTAATAGTTTGGTAGGGTAATAATCTGAAGAGAAATATTTGAAATTATCTTGCAGAACCGTTTTTAAAATGTTTTTATTGGAGACTGTCGTATTCTTAATACGATCCTATTGTGGGATCGAATAAACCCGACGTATTTTAAGATTCCAATAAAATGGTTAAACGTTTTGTTCTAAGAACTGTAGATATATGTAATTTAAGTACCAAAGTATACTAAGCGAAAGGTAAATACAGACTTCAATGTCAAAAATGTAAGAAAATAAACACTTTTAACATACGAAACAATGTCATTTAATTTGTTTTAGCTATATAAACGATAAACATAAAAATTTTAAAACTGCTTGCTGATCTCTATGCTAAAAGTGTAAATCAATCAGAAATAGTATGTAAAAGTTGCTTAGGTTTGACAGCTCTTTTATAGTGTTATGTAAGCTATCTAATTCGATTTGAAACAGTTGTAAATTTTTAAAGCAGTGAACAAAGCTTACTACATTGGTTGAAGGTATACTTTTAGTTTTCAAAGCACCGAAATGGTTTCAGAAGTGTATATAACTGAAACCGAAATAAGCGTGCACACCCAGTTCAACTACAGAATATAGGAACAAGCCGGATATATATACATTGAAGGTTATATAGTGTTTGTGATCTTATTTTAACTGAAGAATGTTTAGTAAAGAAATATTTGTCGAAGAAAACGCAATAGACGTATCGCGCTGTAATCTATTTTACTATGAGGTTAGATTCTATATCACGAAACATTGTTCCAGAATAGATAAACAGTGATTTAATGGCGTACCTTTAAGTTACAGCAAGTTGAAAAGAAAATGAACAATTGATGGATTAGCATAATTTAAAATTCTATATTTTGAAGGAGTCATACACGAGGGCTATCTGTGGTAGTTCTCCCTAATTTAGCAGTGTAAGATTAGAGGGAAAGCAGCTAGTCATCACCACCTACCGCCAACTCTTGGGCTACTCCTTTACCAACAAATATAGTGGGATTGACCGTAACACTATATTGTCCCCACTGCTGAAAGGACGAGCATGTTTGGTGTGACGGGAATTTGAACCCGCGAGCTCGAATTGCGAGTCGAGTGCCTTAACCACCTGACCATGACAGGCCATATATATGCGATAAATTATTTTGTATTTGTTATGTATATGATTGATTTCTTTGGAACTTCAGCCAAAAAATATTCAGTGTTTTTTACTTTTTATGATCGTATTTATTTTATATTGGCTTAATGCCGCAATCATCACGTGATATTTTGTTTTGACACTATAAGAATGTAAAGAGAAAAAAAAATTCATATATACTAAATCATATACTTCAGGAATATTTTCAAAGTTATTTGGATTAATAATGGTAAAAAATAATAATTCTCCTAGGGAAAATGTAGCTATAAAAATTAATGAAAATAAAAACAAGAAAAAATGCATTGAAACTAGTTCGGTTATCTAATCCAATGATTTTAAAATAGTATTACTTTGTTTTCGAATTTCGCACATAGCTACACAAGAGATAAATGCGCTAGCTGTTCCTAATTTAGCAGTGAAAGACTAGAAAGTGGTTTACTCTTTTACCAACGAATAGTGAGAATGACCGTGACGTTATAATGCCCCCACGGCTGAAAGGGCGACCATGTTTGGTGTGACGGAAATTCAAAACTACGCTCTAATCACCAGGCCATGCCTGTCTGCATACCATTAGTTAATATTGGCACTATCTAGTCCTTGCTGAATGTAAGTAAAGCCGTAGATAAATTGACGCACTTACAGTGTAAGTTTGGAGAATTAGTTAAAAGAATGATTGATAACATTGTTGTTCGTGTGTTGCATTATAAAGTGGACACTTAGGGATTATAATATTATGTGAATGATACGAACCGACTCTTGTAAATAAACATATTTTCGAAGTTTATGCGCAAAATAAACAGTCGTGAAATTCGAAGTTTTTTTGTAAAATATTATTGACACTTTCTCACTATAGTGAACTTTAAAATCTCGAGAATAAATATTGGGGTTTTAGTATTTCTGCATTTGGACGGAGTGAAACACGAGTTGAAGGAAGTTTCTCGCTAAGAAAGGTGTGTTAGCTATAATAATTATTTTTATTAGCGGCCCGGCATGGGCAGGTGGGTTAAGGCGTGCGACTGGTAATCTGAGAGGTCGCGGGTTTGCATTCCCGTCGCACCAAACATGCTCGCCTTTTCAGCCGTGGGGGCGTTATAATGTGACGGTCAATCCCATTATTCGTTGGTAAAAGAGTAGCCCAAGAGTTGGCTGTGATGACTAGCTGCCTTCCCTCTAGTCTTACACTGCTAAATTAAGGACGGCTAGCGCAGATAGCCCTTAAGTAGCTTTGCGCGAAATTAAAAAAAAACATTTCTGTTAACAAAAAATAAATAAATAAATAAAACGTTTAGTTGCGCGTATTTTTTAAATACTTGTTAATGATTTTAAACTGCTCATAGAAATTAAGAGATTATTAAAATTTTCTTTATTCTAACCATGAAAAACACAGCTACTGCTATTAAATAACCTCATTGGTTCCTACGAACTCATTTTTATGCAAAGAAAGCGTCACGTGACTGATAACATATTCTAATATCTGCATCTGGGGTCAATGTTTATAAATGCTCATTTGTTACTAAATACTTTACAGCTTATTAAGTGACCAGAAAACGTATGTTAATATGAGGAACGATCACCTCAGGCATCAACCCAAACTGTACATCAAGATGGGAAGCTTAAAGTGAGTGAATCAGTGAGATGCAGAAATAATATGGTTTATCCTTACATCAGACATGCTCCCAATTTATCAACACTGCTTAGAGATGAATCATGTGACAGTAAGCGTCTCTCCAGAATATCCCATAAATATTCGATTGGACAGAAATCCTCTAACCGTACTGAACGGTTCTTTTGTTCGCTACATTCTTCTTACAGAAAATCGCTAACGAAGTAATCACGTTGGAGAACCCATTATAAAGAAGTTCTGACAAACCTCACATCTACTTGTCAACATTGATGATTGTAAGATGGCATCCTTATATGATAAGACAAGCATAGTGTCATATCGTAGGTTATAAAGGTCAGTGTTTCTCCCACGGTTGTATTAAGCCCATAATGTGAAAGAGCAGTCGTTACCTCGTAGCGTTGTCTGTAATGGCCAGAGTGTCTAGGTCTCCAACCAACTATACTAACGGTCTTAAAGCGGTCCCCATTCAACTGACCCAACTTCGTGAGATTTACCCTTCGATGGTATCCGGTCGTGTTTCGCTATCAATTTAGATATATTTAAATACTCTATTGTTGTGCAAATAGCTGAGAACATACTGTACTTTCTTCACTCCTATATATCACTGTATTTATCAGATCACAATGCAGTTCGATTAAAACTTGTTTTGTACATTGTTTTACAATTAATTCAAATATGTCATTGACATTGCTTAATTACAGCAGTTGCGTCTTGCCTATGTTCCGGAATATTAAAAAAAAAAACTTCTTTTGAGTAATGTGCGTAGGAGCTATAAATCCAAAAAGCGAGTTTAGAAAAATAGATTCATTATTTAAAATACGGTCCTAAAAATATTCTTTTAAAATTCGACCATTCTTTTTCAATGGACAATTTTCTTTAGGGAATGAAGTGTATCTCATTCAAAACTTCATCATTTAAAAGGATCCAAGAAAAACTTAAAGTTTCAATTAATGTTTCAATAAACATTAAAATGTTATTATAAAAATAAGCAGATTAATACGTTGTATACTGAAATTTAAAAGGAACATAAGGAATTCTCAATAGCTGCAGCACTTGAAATTATTTTAGATAGGATTAGAGTAAATTAATCTGAGAGATCTGGGGCATGGTCAAATAAATCAGTACAAATGGTTTGACCTCATGTGTCAAAACTGTAATTATATCTCAAATCATGCTTGCTTACGTTTCTTATAGCAAAGCCACATAGGGCTATCTGTTCAGCCCACCGAGGGGAATCGAACCCCTGATTTTAGCGTTGCTCAAATCATCAAAAGATGACGGAACTGTGAGCTAAAAGTTTGTACATGGAAAACTATGCTGCAGCTACAAATAGTTGGCTTAAGGTATTCTTACAAATAAAATTTTAATGTTTAAAGTGTACCACAGTCTTAAAACATTGTGAAGATAAAACGAATCAAAAATATTTTGTAGGTTAAAAATAAATGAATATTTTGAGATATTTAAATGATAATTCAGGTTTCAGATTTATTCTCGAAGAGCAAATAATTAATAGTAATTTCCCTTTAGCACTTTTCCGTTTATTGTCCAGTGTATATGAATTTTACACCTGAGCACATGCTGTAGTTATTTTCAGGTATTAATGGCCGCTGTACTAACTGAATTAAAGAAAAACAGCCAAAAACATCAGTTCACGAAAGTAACGAGCTTTGCACCAGTAATAATAAATAGAAGAAAAAATATTGTTTGTTCGATACTAAGCACAAAACTATACAATGGAAATATCTTGCTCTGCCCACCCCACGTGTCAAAACCCAGTTGTTAAGGTGGGAAGTGATCAGACATACCGCTTTGCCACTGGGGGATTGAGATATACCTCACCATAATTAACATATTACGTAATTATGTTCTTGTTATGTTTTTTTGGGGGAAAGTGGAATTTTCAGTGTTCTAGTTTTCCTCTTTTTACGTTATACTTTTTCAGTTGTTTTCCTAGGATTCACAATACTCATTGTAGAAATATACAAATCCAAAAATGAAAAGATCTGTTGACTGTATAGACTTTTAAGATTGAGAGACTCTTAGAAAAATGATAAGAATTGTAATTTTTACGTTTCATAAATGTAATTTATTTTAGAACATGTTATTTCTCGTCATTCACACGTAATCTGTATTTTATCATTCACTTCTATCTTTGTAAAACATTTCACGTGCGTTTCAACGTTCGCTCGGCTATATATATAATATATATATATATCGAGTTAATAAATATTTCCTCGATTTCGTGAATTATGAAATAATTGGTCGCAATTCTGCACTTTATTTTATCATTATATATTTCTTTGTAAGGTTATAGATATATCTACTTTAAGACCGATAGCCCTATAATTACACTTCACTTACGTAATGTATTCGCATACACATTTACAGATAGCGTGAGAAAGAGTGTTAGATTAATTTTATCACCAGTTTTTATCGTAACTGGTAAATAGATGAATGAAAACGAATATAGATAGAGTGCAGAAAAAAAGGAAATACGGACACATGTACAGACAAAAGATAAACAGGTATATAAACACTAAAATACAGATAGATAGATTCACGTTGATTAGAGAACACACACGATCACTTAATTAAATTGGAACACGCAGAAAAACCGACCTTTTTCCAAGTAAAGCCGCGAAGAAAATTTATTGGGTCTACATGAACATCATAAGCACAAAAAATATCTGTATTTGGTTAAAACAGGAATGGACCATTGTTCCTTTGATAAAGAGAGACTTTATCAAGTTGGAGTTAACGAATCTGACAGGTAGGCAGACGGAAAGACTTAATCAGTTGAAAAATAAACTACATATTACCAAGAAAAATAGACCCGAAAATAATAGAACCAGCTGCAGTAACACCGTCACGCTTTAGGCAATTTCCTGCCACTGTTGTTCCCTGCCAGTTTGTGCCAACAGCTTGATGCCATACTATTAACGTGTATTACATAAACGTCACGTATGAGCTTTATTTTTGTTAATACACGTGGATCTTCTTTCGTCATTTAATGACTTAGTAAAACTTGGACAATCTTTATAAGAAAGAAAAGAAAAACGCGTTTCTAATAAAAATGGCGTTGATGCTAGTTATCTCATCAAAATAATAGTGTTGAAAATACGGTTAACCTGTAGATATTTGCATTGTTATCCATAATGTTTTGACGTTTTAGTGCCTGCCAAGTCTATTTCAAAAATTATAACAGCAAATAAGCCTCAGAATGACCAGACTGTATTAATACAAGTAACCTTTGTAATTGATAGTTAAATACTTTCATCTACGTGATGATCACATAAAAAATTAATACATCCGAAACCTCTTCTATTAGACAATGGCGTCTTGAAATCAGGTATTTAAAACGTTGGTAAGTCTATGATATTTTATATATAACCGTTAAGGATACGTGACACAGACATGAAATTACCAATTTAAAGCATGAGGTAAGTTCTTTGTTTTGAAGTTTTGCAACAAAATATGTAACATATTTCTTTTGGTTTTCATATATCGAAGTGCTAGTTGACGTTGCTAGTTTATTCTTATAACACGTAAGAAACTTTATATTGATGTGCAGCTTACGTTTTAACAAGGCCTCCATCAGACATTTTTAGATAGTGACAAATATTATTTGGAATGATACACAGAGTTCAATATATTATATTAAAATGATTTTGAATATGCAAATCACACTGGAATGGAATGTATCAGAACTACATTTTAATACTGCATATTGGATAACGTTATGTCTTCGAAAATGTACCGCTTTTGAAAATAGTATGAAACAGTTTTCTGACTTAAAATATCCATACATTCAAATCATAAAGATGTATTTAGATGGGGAAATAACTTGCTTTTAATGGCAGTGATAAAAATGACCTTGTGGTACCAGAACCATCGAAAAAAAGACTTGCAACAATCACAGCCCAGCCATAGTAAGTAAAGTCTTAAAGCAAGTAAGAATCCATTGCAAAAAAGTCAGTGACAAACGTCGTTCACTGTCCCCAGGCAACAAAACGCAACATAATCAAGAAGGATTCCTGTCAGGAAAAATCGGCACAAGTTACTTCCACGTCATATTCATTTAACCGTCGTATACTCCAAGCAGTTGAAGGATGAAACTTGAATTCCTGCTATTATATACAAAGACATACAGATCAAACTGCCGGATGCAGCGCCGATGGATTTCTTTATGATCAGACTGTTAAAAAGTGCATTGGGTCACGTCGTTCGTATGCACTAAATGGATTATAAAAGACGTGTTAGAAAAATCAGCATCCTTTGGACAGGAAAATTATACAAGAAAGCCTTTTGCAGTAGACATTAGACTGCAAGACTATTATTCAAGATACATTGTAATAAAATAGTGCACGACCGCATATATCGACACGGACTGTAACGACTTGGTTAGGCTCCAAATTAATTTTTAGCATAACGTACTCATCGTATGTATAAGGTGTTTTTTCATTGCATCCGTTTAAAATGTGTGATATTGTAGAAAGTTACACATAAAGCACGATTAAAAACTCTCTTTTAGAGGTTCATGTCAGGATAACTATTTTCATTTCCCATCATGTATCCGTCTACAAATGATTTTTCAATTGTAATACTTAGTTAAATTGGGAAAATTATTAAATTAAATATTAACCCAGTGCATATTTAATCTTTCTGGGTAACTTAATGACTTATGAATATTTATTTAGTACTATTAATGCCATAATATATTAAAGACCCTTATATCAATACACGTTTCACTTAAATCTCCAAATTAACAAGCAAAGCTGAGTGGTTAGGGTGCCGAACGGCACATCCGAGTTTCTAAGTTAGAATCTCATGATAACAGAACTATGCTTTTTACTTAAGGGTTGTCGTTTCATTAAAGAGTAATGGATAAAACTTACTATCCGACTAATATAATCCAAGAGGTAGTGATGGTGTTGTTGCCCATCTGCCTTCCCTCTAATATTACAGTTCAAAATTGTGGACAACTAGTGCATATATCTCTGATGTAGTTTAACGTGAGTGTCCGAAATAAACAACCAAACTTTTATACTAGGAATAGTTTTTCCAACATCACAGCAACAATAAGAATACTCTTGAAATCAATTAATACAACTCACAACCTTATAATATATGAATGGTTTTATGTAAATTGCATTGCTTCCATAAGTCATCTCATTCGAACTCAACTAACTAGCCATTGCAACTAATTGAAAATCAAATGAATATGTTTGTCATCGCTTATTGCACATAAGTATAAGTTTAAACTATTTTTTATGTTTGTTGTAATTTAAATATCCTTACGTTGGCCTACACTGAAAAAAACAATTAGTCCCAGTTATAGTGATTGGTGTGAACTCTAAAACATTCCCGTTTGTTTGATTAAGTATGTCTCTGTGCAATAGGTCCTCAAAATATAAAACAATGTTTTAACTAATTGCGGTCTAAAGCAAAGTGAATATCATTATAAACAGCTGTTGAAACTAATAATTCGTACGCAAACTAAAGAGATCAAAATTATGCGTAAATAATAAAATTCAGAGCAGGGCTGAAAAGACAAGTTACTAATCATAACTAAATAAACCCTATTTTCTGTTGTTCTAGAATGTTCAGTCTTGTAACTAATAATTTGTTTATTTTATTTGTTTGTAGCTAAACACAAGTCCACACAATGGACTATATGAACGGTACACACAACGGGTATGAAAACCCAATTCCTAACGTTATAAATATGCAAACTTCCAAATATGCCACTGAGGCCATTTAATCAGTAGAAAGTTACTATATGAATTCAGTTATTTTTGCACGAAGGTACGGACACCTTAACACACATATTACGCTATACGAGGTATATTTTAACGTGTTATGTACATTTGGTAAATTCTCTATTAAATTTGATTTGTTTTCTGTTTGAACATAACTCGAAAACACTTATAGAATTTCGCTATGTTGTCGAACATTTGATAATTCTAATCTGAACGTCAGCTAAAGGTTCAAACAAAGCCGTCACTGGTATAATGCGGTAAATCCAAAGAAAGATAACAAAAAAAAGAAACTGTCGGAATATCGGAACTGACTGTTACTTATATAATACGTCCATATATGAAAGTGCACAATGTGTTCTACAGCATATTGCAGGCTTGGACTTCGGACCTTTGATTACATAATCCAACACTTTAGCTCTAATGAGATCTAGCGGTTTCTACCTGTGTGTTAACTTGTACATTCTTTGAGCCACTTGTTGTTTAATCAACATGTGGGAGCTGAGAGAATATGTATTACAAACAAGAGTGAAGTGTCAAGATTAACGCAAGTCGTATGTTTATCTAAACATCCAGTATTGCAGTAACGGACCCGTAGAGAGAAACTATATATAATAATATTACCTAAAAGTGTAATATTAATATTATTTTTTATCATAATATATTACTATTCATTTTCTTGTACTTGAATCAAAGCTACGCAATGTGCTATCAGTGCTCTGCCCACCAAGGTTATCGAGATCAGGTTTCTTATTGTTGTAAGTCTATAAAGATACTTGTTTTAAATAAATGACAAGGCCCGGCATGGCCAGGTTGGTTAAGACGTGTGACTCCTAATCTGAGGGCCGCGGGTGCGAATCCCAGTCGTATCAAACATACTCACCCTTCTAGGCGAAGGGGCGTTTTAACGTTACGGTCAATCTCACTATTCGTTGCTAAAAGAGTACCCCAAGAGTTGGCGGTGGGTGGTGATGACTAGCTGCCTTTCTTCTAGTCTTACATTGCTAAATTAGGGACGGCTAGGACAGATAGCCCTCGAGTAGTTTTGCGCGAAACTCAAAACAAGCAAAGAAATAGCTAACTTATATACTGCGAGCGACTCATAGGTTTATTTTAGAATAACAATAAACGGTTTCAAATTCGTAAATCAATGAAATCTACTTGATTGTGGACAATTTAACGAATATACATTATAATAATTATTATATATCGATATTAGAAAATGTTAAAATCGTTGAAAAAATTTTCCATGGTTCTTTAGCAGTGAGCTTGAACCCTTATAACGTAAAATTTTGAGGTTCCGATCTCTCCGGAAGATACGGCACAAACAGCCAATTGTGTAGTTTGGCACTCAAGGACAAAAAAACAAACAATCAAACACTAAAGAAAAGAAATGAAAACATGTTGTCAAATATCACCACAAGGAGGAAGATGTAAAACAAACAAAATAATAAAAATTAGTGATTTTTTTTTCTCTCAAAAGTGACAATTTTTGAAATAAGTATAAAATAATGTAGTTTTGGCTTAATTCTAATAACCACATAACTCGTTCTATAAACTTTAATTGACTGTTGAGCTGCACAGACTTGCAGAAGACTTTACGAAATACTGAAAATTTCTCGAACTTTCGAAGAGGTTGTCAAAACATCGAAAGTGAATGTTTGCTCTCGAAGGTTGCCAAAGTAAACATCAGTTTTATCGTTTTTGTAATCTTAAAATAACAAGTAAAATCATATCAGGAATGTTAATTCAAGAGTTTTTTTTTGGGTTAATTGTAATTGTACAATACGACCTATATTGCTACCACATGGAATTTAACTACGAATAAAAGAAAAATTCCCTTATCAACAAGCTAGACAGAGACCTGGCTTAGTACAAAACTAAAAATGACAGTTAAAATTAACTGATGTGGCACCTAACTAAACTTCTTAAAGCAAGGTTGCGTATGACAACAGTGGCAGGTGTTGATGAAATAACAGTTATATTCTGATGATATAAATGCATGCGCAGTAAGAGCAAACTATTGTAAGCTTTTGTTTTTAAGTAAATAAGGAAACTTACCTTTATACTACTGACATTTTTTTTTCTGTTGAAGTTATGCAGCTTAAACGATTTAAAGCTATTTAGTCTCTAAATAAGTTTTATTAAAAAACGGTCTATTCGAACTTTTACTAAGTTATCCTTCAGTCCAATGTACAATATTCAAACTTGAGAGTAAAAAAAATGTGTGAAAGTATGGTTGAAAGAAAACAAAGCTGCTCTTAAGGTTTATAGTTTATATTTTATTTTATTTTATATTTTATTTCTGAATACTTTTGTTACCTAACAATAGGATGCCAAAGAATAATCGTTATAAAAATATACTGAGTTTTGTTAGTCGCAGTAGGTTTAATGGTCATTTGTTAGCATAGAGAAAAGAAAAACAATTATAAAAAAACGACGTTTTATGAACACAGTAACAAGTAAAATTATTTAGTATAACTTACAGCCAATTAGCTTTGGTAAACGTGTTACCATCATCCGTAATTAGTTGGATGAAAGTTATATCAAATAATTTTATTTATTATTGTGCCAAAAAATGTCATTTCTGTGCAATTTTTGTTCTCAATATTACAGTACAATGTGTCTTAAAAAGAATTATAAAGAGAAGAAGAAAGACTTTTATTGTGCGTTCATAGTTACGCCTAGTTTAGTGACTGGTACAAAGTAAATTAAGATATACTAAAATAAACCCGAACTTACCTTATGCGACATGAATTTTACGGCAAAGTTAGTGACTCAAGTTTTCAGGCATAACGTAAAACCGCTGACCAAAAGGAAGACAGTCAGCAACAGCTGCTGCTTACGTGGCTGTTCTAAACCATAGTATGGAATTAGCTATCACAGTTATATTTCCCCAACCCACGACCCACCCCACAGCTAAGAATGCCGAGAATTTTCAGCAACATATCGTGAGTCGAACCTCAGTCCTCTCAATAAGCAGCCCCGAAAATAGATGTAAAAATAATATAAAAAACAGACATGTAGTTATAATAGATGAGTCGTGCTGTTTTACTGGTATCAATACATATGTATAACAAAATCTTCAGTGTTTTTCTTGTTGTCCTTTTTATTACATTAGCACATACAATTTTTTTAGTCAATTTGCACAGAACATATTCTTACTTCAGGCATGATGTGAATGTTTCACTGAGAGAATGTTCTTTTCCGTATTCTGACTGGTATTTCTCATTTTATTACAAATGATAATAGCAAATATTACCAGTAGATTTTTGTTCAATATATTTGTGTCAACAGCAGTAAAGTTGCATAGTTTATTACGTGAGTGTTTCAGATGCCTGAGTAAATATAATGTAGCACTTACACTATTTATTCTGACGTGTCAGATCATGTTCATCCTAAGTCAACTTAGATTTTAAAATTCTCTTTACGTTAATTTATTTATTTGAAAGCTGATATTTATTATTGTTATTCTTCATATGTAAAATATTATTCATGTTCTAGATGTTAATTAGTTTTTGAACAATTTAAACAGTGCGTTCAAGGGAATCTTTTCTACCCATATTCTAAGCGTTGTCTTACTCAAAGTGAAACAAATGAGTTATCTGTTAAAAACGAAAATATGAATGTCACTATTATAGCACAGGTTGTCTGCAATTCAACTTTGGAACAAACAAGAGCGATCGATTTAAAGTTGTACGCATGACACAAGGGGGACACTGTTATAGAAATAGCGTTTTTTATTTAATATATCTAAAATTCATAAATTTGATTAGATGGAGTTTTACAAGCTTGTACTGCTCTCAAATGGGAAGGTAAGGGCATGTTTAATTATTCTTTTGTTCTAAATATGTTTATAGAGTCATCAGAGCTACACTGTAAGAATTTGGTCCAACTACGTATTGGCATTTTTAACATTTTAAAACAAATTTGGTAAAAGAAAAGTAGTTCAGTAGTTTTGAATAATATACATTTTTCAAAACGTCAAAAACAATACAGAGCTACATATGTTTACTGGTGTAACATATACTACCAAAAATTAGATAAGTCCCCATGTGAGACTTATACATAACAAAGATAAAATAATACTGTTGAAATTTCTTTATATCATTATCAACCTAGGCATTAAATGTATTGTAAAGAAGAAGTAAAAGCCAATGTGTGTGCAATAAAGCTTAAATATTTATTATCTTGTATAATTTATTAATAATTATTACAACTAGTGAAAGTAAGTTTCATTGTTTTTTACTTTTTTCTGTTTTTTTCACAAAGTTACTTCATCGCTCAATATTTCATAACTTTTCTGAATGTATTTTGTTTTGTTTTTTGTAACATTACTTGGCTCAGTGTTTGCACTGATATATCTTACACTCATAACGTGATATAGTAGGTTTCTCTGATGCATTTTATTTAAAATCTATCCTTATTTTCGTACTGACAAACAAATGACCCGTCACATCAATCATGCTCGTCCCTTTCAGCCGTGGACACGTTATAATGTGACAATCAATCCCACCATTGATAAAAGAGTAGACCAAGAGTTGGTGGTAAGAGGTGATGAGTAGCTGCCTTCCCTCAAGTCTTATACTGGTAAATTATGGACGGCTAACGCAGATAGGCCCTCGCGTAACGTTGCGTAAATTAAAACACAAATAAACAAAAGAAACTATCAGGAAAACAAATAAAAAGAAGCTTTTATCAGATTGACTTAAAAATTTTGTTGCAAAGTACATCTTTTAAAATTGTTTCATTGTTTGTTCTTAAAAGACTAAACTAAGGCGTTATATTGAATAAAACATGGCGGGAATAATCGTTATACGCGAATTCTGTATTTCTTACTCTAGTTAACTCAGATACCTTATTCATTTATTTTCTTGGCAGGAATCGAAAGTCTGTCAATCACCAGTCTCTCTGTACCCCAGGTTGTTGAAAATGGTACTAAAGAATATGTCGATCTAGATTGTGTGTATAACTTCACAGAAGAAGATGATCAGTTAGTGGTCAAGTGGTACTACAACGACGATCCAAATCCTATTTATCAATGGATACCTGAGCTTAATTCTCGTCGAGTGTCAGAGAAATTTCAAGATCGAGTTGACATGAACTTTACTGTTTCTCCGACTGGTAAATTCACAAAATATCGTGGTCTTCGTATTCTGAATCCTACCACAGAATTTAGCGGCAAGTACTCCTGTCACGTGGTATCGTTGAATGGCATCGATGACGCAGCTAAAAATATGATAGTTTATGGTAAGTATCATTCAAAACCGTTTCTTTTTTTTTTTACTGATCTGAAACAAATGGTTATTCCAGTCTACAAATATTAAAAGGGAAGCATTACGGTTAATGGAAACGTAAATCATTTCATGTGGCCACAAAAATAACTAACCTAAATAAATATCTCCCTGTGATAGTGGATGTGTTCTTTTCTACTTACTTCTCGCCTTAATTGCAATATTCGTATCAGCTGCTACTTTTGTACTCTGGGAAAGAAATCTCTCTCCATATACGATCTTAGAAGTCCAGCCATCGATGCTTCGAAGAGATTATATTTTCCCACTGGTTACCATGGCACCGTAAATTAATATTTTTCATTATCGTTTACTCTTATCTACTTATATGCATAAGGGTTTATGACGTTTAGCAAAAAGAACAGAATACTCAAGTTTCTCTTACCATCCTTATCTTTCAGTATTTCGTATGGACATTATGAATAAATTTAATAATTATATCACATTATCTCAGCTCGCATTTAAAACAGTTCGAATGAAACATTTGCACAAAATTGTGAATCAAGATCGCTGAATTGATCTTCATCAAGATGATATCCCCAGTTTTCCTTACTTAAATTAAAATTAATTGTGTCATGAGGAAGAAAACTCTAGTAACATAAGTAGATGAAAATCTACATTGTTCCATTTAGTACAGAAAGCTACAAACTGAAACTTAACCATATTACTATCAATAGACGAAATAGTTGTGAATTCAAAATTTATAGTTGTATCTCCAGATTATATCTAGTGATATATATATGTGTGTGTAAAATGTAGAAAATTAATTAATTATAAACTTGTAAGTGATTATTCCATGGCGCTGGCTAAAACACAATAAGGCCTAATGGATAAATTGTTACTAATGAAAGGGTTAAACAAAAAGTAATGGTGCAACAATTTTATTTATAGCTGCTCATCCAACGACCGCTACCCTATGTTTATACGAATAAGTAACTTGCAACTGTCTCAAAAGATTAGGAAACCAAGATATAAGACGTTAGCTTTAAAATTCTGCAAACAGTAAGCAGCAATGTGTCATAAAAACCCGTATATTTAGAAATTGCTACTCAGAATCATAACATCTGTGTTTAAATATTGAACTGTCTAAAAAATAAAAGAACTATAAAATTATTGTATAATTCTGACTTTATTGAGTTAATCAGTTCTTTTTCGAACGTCGGGAGTAGTTTTTAATTTTAATTCTAACTTTTGTTTCACGCAAAACAGCTGCAAATTGGGATAATGAACATCTTAAGTAGTTACGAGTGTTTGGGAAGAAACCCATTAAGAATGCCTCATTTTTTGTTACGGTCATTTTGTTGTGAATATAACAATTAAAGATGCCTCATTTTACTTGTTGTGAACATGCTGTGAATATAACTATCAAGGATGCCTCATTTTACTTGTTATGAACATGTTGTTGTCAATATAACCATTAAGGATGCCTCATTTTTCTTGATATGGTCATTTTGTTGTGAATATAACAATTAAGGATGCCTCATTTTACTTGTTACGGTTATTTTGTTATGAATATAACCATTAAGGATCCCTCATTTTTCTTGTTATGGTCATTTTGTTGTAAATATAACCATTAAGGATGCCTGATTTTACTTCTTAGGGTCATGTTCGTATGAAAATAACCATTAAAGATGCTTGTTTCTCCTGTTATGGTTATGCCTTCGCAAAGACACTCGTCAGCAATTATTAATGTCATATATTTCCTTTTTATCATTACTCATTTCTCTTCAATCTACTAAGAATTGTTGTAATTTTTTCTTTATTCATCAGTTTCATCGAAGATCATTCATAAATATAAAACATTTACAGAATAAATAGTATGATGGCGTTTGTTTGGCTGGTTGGTTCCTATTGACAAAACTACAAACAATGAGCTAGCTGTGCTCTGCCCAAAATTGGTATCGACACCTGATTCTTACGCCTGCAGACTTACCGATGAACCTCTGGGAAGAAGGATTGGTTTGTTTTGAATTTCGCGCAAAGCTACACGAGGGCTATCTGCGGTAGCCGTCCCTAATTTAGCTGTGTAAGACTAGAGGGAAGGCAGCTAGTCATCACCACCCACGGCCAACTCTTGGGCTACTCTTTAATCAACGGTGGGATTGACCGTTACATTATAACGCCCCTACGACTGAAAGAGTGAACATGTTTGGTGTGACGTAGATTTGAGCCAGCGACCCTCAGATTAAGAGTTGAGTTCCTTACCCACCTGGGCCCTGGAAAGAAGAAAAACAGTATGGTGATGAAAATGTGAAGGTAACAAACTTATTACAAGAATACAAGACTATCGAACTTAGTTTAACCGCAACATTAAGAAAATAGTAAAAACTAGCGTAGTTACAAAACACAGCTGTAATAAATCGTATCTGAATCAAACTAATGTTTATCATGATCAGAGCTGCTAAATCCTATTAAGCATACCCATCTGTCACCTACGTATGTGCCAAAGAAAAAAAATGTTTTGATTTTACATCTATGAACGTTTTTTTTTTGTCTGTTTGTTTAGAATTAAGCACAAAACTACATAATGGACTATTTGTACTCTCCCGACCACGGGTATCGAAAGCTAGTTTTTAGCGATGCCAGTCCGCAGACATACTGCTAGGCCACTGGGGATGATCGTTACGTCTTTTATTTTATACTTTAAGTCATTATTTCTGAGAAAAGAATAATAATTTTTACCTTCATTGTGTTTAATAAACGTTTATCAAAAGAGTGAAATGCTAGAAACCGAATAAATGATTAGAGTGTAAATAAAATATAAAAGTTAAATGTAACTATAATACAAATAAAAAAGAAAGTAATTGTTATCAGAGAGCGTAGTTTACTGTGTATTTGCATATAGACGTACTGTCATTGGCCTGTCATACAAATCCATTCCAGTGGTTACTTATGTTGATAAAAGTTCTTTGAAAATGTAAATATTATCTTACCATCATGCATATTAACGATTTACATAGACTAAAGGGGAAAACCTTTCTTTGAAATTCGAATCGTAATACAATCTTTATACATTTGGAGAGAACTTTCTCATTGATCATAGTTAACAGTACATGAGAGCTGTTAATTCAATAAGAGATCATTTTGTAAGCCTGGAGAATCGTAGGCCTTGCTGGAAAGTAGTTCAATCAAACTATTTACATTAGAACGGCACAGATTCTCTATGTTGGAAAATTATTTATTTAGATATTAAATTTGGGTAATCAAGCAAAAGCTTTAGCAAAAAATCTCAGTTAATTCCACGTAGGATAAATAAAGCATCACAACTGCATACAGATTTGAACAAAAGTAGAATAAAACAAAAGGAATGCTGACGAACTAATTACTCAGAGAGAAAGCAATGGAAGAATCCAAACATAAACGGCACAAATAAGGTCGTTAAAGTCTGAAGCTTCTCAAGTTGAATTAAGTATTCAAATAACAACAAGGAAAAGATTGTATTAGTTTAGAAATTAACAAAAGCAATTTATTTTAACCGTTTCATTCAAATACTTAAGAGAATAAGTTATTAGAGGTATGAGAAATTCGTGTCGTTTGCGAAATCATTAACTCAATAAAATACTTTAAAGTTCTTGAGCCTCCATTAGTTGCTGAGATATCTTACTGTTCAGAAACAGATTAATACATCTGATAAACAGTATATTAAATCACATAAATATCTGTTTTTTTTATCAGAAATTGCTGAAGGAAAAGTAAAAAGCAATACAATGTATTCTAAAGACAGTTGGTATGGGTATTAAAACCTTAGTTAAAATAAAGTATAGAACAACGTTTGACTTTCTTAGGTCATTCTGTGGTTAATAATGATGCTTGTATTATGCGACTTTTACATAATGACACAATGTTATATATTGCTATTTCAGGGCAGTCTATTTTATTGTCTGTTCATATTCTTGAAACTCCAAACACTTTCTTACATTAGCTATACCATTTCCTTTGGTTTCCAAATCATTAAATGTGCATATCTATTTATTCTACCATGAGGCGTCTACAGATAAGTCCAAGTATAACTTTCCAATGGGATTAGAAGGTTGATAAATTGTCAAGTTCGTAAACTTTCCTGAAGGACAATATAGGATGAGAATTATGCGATATGATAACAAACAATACAATATTTTTCGGGCAAACTATTTACATTAAATGCTTTCTTCCGACTTCTTTATTCAAGCTCGCCCTTTCAACCGTGGGGGCGTTATAATGTGACGGTGAATCCCATTATTCGTTGGTAAAAGAGTAGCCCAAGAGTTGGCGGTGGGTGATGATGACTAGCTGTCTCCTCTCTAGTCTTACACTACTAAAGTAAGGACGGCTAGCGCAGATACCCCTCGTGTGGCTTTGCGCGAAAATTCAAACAAATTAGTTTCATTTTATCACACTGCTTGATATTTTTATCGCAGTTTTCCTCCTAGTTCTTCGTTATTTGATGAGTTGAACACTTATCTAATTTTAATTCTTTTTAATTATTTTATTATTGATTATAGCTTTCATTTTTATAGCAACTTTTCTATACGTATGACCTCTTCATCACAGACACTATTTTCAATTCAACTTTGTTGAAAAAAAATCTTTTAGCACACACATGTGTATAAGAAGTAGAAACCCTATGACCCAAGCGCTTTCTGAAGGTTCACCTTTGGAAAGCGCTCAAGTTATAGAGCTTCTATTTAATTTCTATCAAGACTTCTTGAACCTACTTATTTTACTAACGTCGCAAACGTATATATAATATTTTATACTATTCCATTTATATCTTCTCGTACTATTTTATCATTTTTAATATGATTTTGATGAAATGGAAATGTTTATTTTATTCTATGACTTCCTTTGATCAGGTTAACATTTATTTGTTATATAGTAATTTTTTATTTAACTTACTGCTTTCTCTCTTTTCCTATACATATTTTAATATTGACTCTTTTGATTAACGAGATAAAGTTGTTAGTTTGTAGCTTAAAAGGGAGCCTAAAGAAATTTAAGCATATTACAGAATGATGAAATACAATTACACGTTTCACAAATACATCATTTATTCAGGACCATGTACATGATGATGCCTTTACTGTAATTATGAAGCTTCACTAAGTACCGACGATTTCACTTATGAGTTATGTAAAACATATTATCGTTGCTATTTTTTTATAAACTATGCAAAAGTCTGTGAAATCAATACTTTTACTTACGATTAAAGTTTTTGTAACGTAGATCAAAACCTACTAGTTTCCTGCTGGTACAGCGGTAAGTCTACGGATTTACAAAGCTAAAATCATGCGTTCGATTTCTCTTGGTGGACTCAGCAGATAGCCCGATGTGGGTTTGATATAAGAAAACACGCATACACACAAAACCTACTGAAATATAATTTTATGAACAACTTTATACCTTGTAGTCATTAAGTGCTTAAGGCGTAATACCCAAAAATGTTAAGATTATTTTTTAAATTAGAAATATGAATATGTCAACCATAATTTCTGAGTTTATTTTACATTCAAAAGTCAGTAACATATTCTAATGAGCCATCTTTACATAAAAAAACAGTGAATGTGACGTAAAAGTATCAAGTAACAATTCACAAGTTATTCTTTCTTATGATCTCATCCAGTTTCATATTGAAGCTATTCATTTTCTTTTATTTTGAACCTATTACATACAAATGTTGATGTGTTTAATAGTTGTACTTTTATAATTACCAACAATTGCTCTCCGCACTTTGAGACCGTGAGTGTGTTATAGGAGTGAGTGTTAAATCCCACTATTCCGTCAAACAGTGGGTGCTACTTGCTAGCTGTCGTCCCTCTAGCTAAAGAAATACAACTTACAGAAAACTAGTGCCAATAGTCCTTTAATAACAATGCACAAGTATCCAAGAGCAGATTCACCAGGGTATTCATTAAAGAGTTTAACCACACATTACTATCTTCAACATTTATGAACAGCTCTCTAAAACACGTTACTGAACAAATAATATTTTCACAAATAATATCCAAGCGGTTAGGGTGTTCGATTCACAATCTGAGGGTCGTGAATTTGAATCTCCATCCTACCAAACGTGCTCGTACTTTTAGCCATGGCGCGTTAAAATGTGACGATCAATCCCACTATTTGTTGGCAATAAGAGTATCCCAAGAGCTGGCGGTGGGTGGTGATGACTAGTTGCCTTTCCTCTAGTCTTTAATTGCTAAATTATGAACGGCCATGGCAGATAGCCCTCGTGTAGCTTTGCGCAATATTCAAAACAAACCTCAAATAATTCCTGATTTTTACTGTCGTCTATGTTATAATTTTTTCTAATGCCATAGCTTTATAAGTAAACTTAAATTATTTCTATCTTGGCATTTTAATACTTAGATATGCATATGTACTAACTATTTTAGGTTTTCCAATTTAGGTCTCAGCTTCGTAACTGACCGGGTAGACTTTTCTCTAGACCTACCATAAAAAAATAAATGGCATTGGATCATTATTCTACCACAAGTACACTCTGTATATCGATTAGAATACGAGTAACATGAAATTAAATTCTTTAATTTGCAAAATTCATAGTTCTCGATCCCAAACGCTGACAACAACAACTTCACTACACTTCCTCCAATGAATAACTGGTTTTAGGTTAATATCGAACTGCTTGGATGAAATTGATTTAAATCAAACACAGTTGTTTGCACTATTCGATTATATTGAGGGATAAATACGTATGTCGGGAAAGTTGACATCCATAAACAGCAGTGTACTTTCCTTGAGTCTAAGAAAATCCAATAAGTCTGAGATTTACATTTCACGAAAACGGTTCATGTGTTCATCCGTAAACAAATGACTCTCGTATTGTTTGTTTATATTCAACTGAAACGAGATTATTTACGAAAGTAATTTCTCTTAACATAAGCCACTTGCTATCGGTACAATGTTCTTTGTTTTCATGGCTTAATTAATTGCAACTAGCCCTTAACCAGAAATAATTATTTGAAATTTTAACATGTTAAAAATACCGTAGAAAATATACGTTAGTCATTAAACAATGAGACACATTGACGTTTCGATGCTAACCGAGTCATCAAGATATTGATTAAATCAAAACTATCAGGTCGTTAGAGGATAAACAGAGAAATAAGTGTCATGTACTTAGCAATGTATATAAGGAAATTTAGTTCCTATCTGCTACGTTATTATAAGTGCTAGTGAATTGGTATATATATGTATTATTATAATATGATGATTGGTAATAGAAATTGGTTAAGTAGCAGCTGCTACCATTCTTTTACATCTTTAATAAATTATCTTTCTTGTTTATCTCCCCGTTTCCTGATTTCTGATTTTTTACTTTTACCACATGTTCTCGTTTCTATTCGTGAATTTCGTTTCGTTTGAATTTTCTTTCCATCTTCCTTCTAAGGGCAAACTAATTCTCCACTTCGCTTGACTTTCCCAATGATGTCGGGTTATATGGGTCCGAGGTAAATGTTAATTTAACTAGCGTTTTGCAAAATTTGGATAGAAGAACATATCATTTATGTTATTTACACATAATCTCACAATAAAAAGGTATCCTTCACATTATATCCACATTTCAAAACTCGAGTTCTAATATATGACTGTAATCATGATCGTTACCGAGTCGCATTTTTGATGAAATATTGGATTTGATGCTTAATGCACTTGATATCCGCTAATTGTTTAATATCTTCAAATGCAGAGACAATCCACTTGTTACAAGTAAATTTCTACTTTTATATACAAGCTGTTTACACGATCAATTACAACACCCCCCTAAACGGAAAGGAATACGTTAGTTGAAATGGGCTTAAAGAACATTCCCGAATTGAAGGTCCTCGCTGGTTTCTTCAACTGAGGCATTTCTGCAGTTGCTGTATCTCCACTCGGAAGGATGGAATAATGCTACCTACAAATGTACTTATGTTGACGTTTACATCGCCACTTCTATCTGCCACTACAAGGGCAGGATACTTAAACTGTAAGGTAGTACAGCCATATATTTCTAACCCTCTCCAATGTTTCCAGTGCCAGCAGCTTCAACATTCAAAGACCTCTTGTCGTGGATCTTTGACGTGTGCCTCTTGCCATAACAAAGACCACGACGCCTACGAATGCAAACTGATGTGTTAACTGTAGTGGTTCACACCACTCGTACTTTCGATCTTGTCCTAAATGGGTGGAAGAGAAAGAGGTACAACGTTTGAATACTGTAAACAGTATTTCATATCCTGATACCCAGAAGTTACTGCCCTTCACTTCATTTTGGACATATGCTGTTACATTACATTCCACTGCTACAATGAGAGTGCAGACAGATCTTTCCATACCCCCAACAGAGATAGTAATTCTCCAATCATATGAAGATTCTCTTCGTGGTTAAAAGAGATGACGAGTCAATGTCTAATCCAATCTCTGTTCCTACAAATCCTTGCAGTGAATGCTCAGGCCCGCTTTCCTAGGCCCCTGCTTCTGGTGTATGCTCGGGTCCATCTTCCTTCGCCCCGACATGTCAAACTATTATTCGTTCTTGATCTCAGTTGCTGAAATCTACATCTACTGAGAGAAACTTTCCCACTCGTTTCAGGGTAGAAATCATGGAAGTCGAAAAAGCTTCCTCTAATAAGAAAAAATGATGTGGTCGTAAAATGACGGGTTCTTCACCTAAATAAAAATGACCACACTGATAGAGTGGAATTGTTGCGTTTCTGTTCGAATACAGATGACGTTATGGATTTGATTGATTCTTATCATCTTGTGTTTCTCTCCTCGCAGGAAACGTTTCTGAAACCTGCTGATATAATCACATTTTGGCAGTTTTCTTTGCATAGAAATGACAAGTTTTGAGATGGAAGAGTGAATGGAAGGGTGGCACTTCTGGTCGATCAGCATATGCTCAACCTGTCTTTGCCACACGATACACCCTTGAAGCCCATAACTATCTGTGTTTCTTTATGTCATACCACAACTACAGTGGAACCCCTCTAAAGCAGCCATCTTTGGGACTGAGACAAACTGACCTGATTAGAAGGGTTCCACTGTACATAATTAAAGATTATATAACCAAAAAGGGACCGTGATTGAATGACCGCTTTCAAGGGGTGACCGAATCTGAGGGATGGCCACTTAGAGGGGTTCCACTGTATTGGTTTTCTCTACCTATCTTCTGAAGAGACCTGTGATTAATCAAACCTTGATGCTTTCATTAAACAGTTGTTGTTTCCTTTCTTAATCCTGGGGGGTTTTAACGGACATAATCTCCTCTGGAGTGGTACTGATATTGATGTGAGGGGTCATTCCATACAGTGTATGCTCTCGGATCACAATCGTTCTCTTTTCAGTACAAGTTCTAATAATTTTCATGCACCTAGTTAGTCTTTTAAGGCTATTGATCTCTTTCTCTGTGCTACCTTTCACTTTTCTTTCATTTCTTTTGAGGAGGTTGACAGTGACCCACGGGGCAGTGATCATTTTCTTAACATCTTGAGGGAAACTGGCCGTGGTTGATGCTACTTGCCCCGTCTACATCAGTGGAAGTTAAACCAGGCCAACTGGCCCTCTTTTACTGCTTTCTCTTAATTTGATCTTGCTGTCGTCTACGAACCATCGATAGACGATTGTGTAACAGCAGTGATTGACTGTGTTGTCCAGACAGCTGATCAATGTATTCCTAAAACCTCGACACGTTTTCCAAGGTATCCTCATCCGTTGTGCAGTCCTGTTTGTCACATGAAAAGGAAATGTCAAAAACAGGCCTGGAATACCTTTCTTAGATACCAGACTTTCAAACTGCATCACTTTTCAGCAGGACCGTGTATGTACTCGGCAGGTAAGACGTCAAAGCCAGAAGTAATCTTGCTTTGAGTTTACAATTAGCATCTCTTGTACCACTAATTCTAATGTCATGTGGAACAAGCTTCGGAAAGTCAGTGGGCAGCAATATTCAGTCTCCCTTTCAATATTGGTCTCTGATGGTCAGGAAGTTGCTGATGCCCTGACTTTGGCCAATACTCTCGGCGACAAATTTTGCCAGGCATCAAGCACTTCTGTTTCATCCACCACCTTCTTGGCCATCAAGACTTGGACAGAACAATCACCTCTTTCCTTTTGGGCTGATCGTCTTATGACTATAATTGCACCTTCACACTGATGAAACTTAAGCTTGCTCTTCATCATTCTAGCAGTACCTCAGCTAGACCTGGTGATATTCACTACGTGATACTGTACCAACTCTCTTCTGCATCTCTTGCTATGCTATTCTTTTTGTTGTTTATAACTGTATCTGGCAAGATAATGCTTTTCCTGAAGCTTGATACATTTTTTTAAGCCTGAGAAGGATTTCAAGATTCATTCCAACTACCATCCAATTGCTTTGACGAGCTGTTTCTATAAGAATTCAGAGACGATTTTCAATACTCATCTTGTTTGGTTCCTCGAATCAATCAACCTCCTCTTGCCCACCCAGTGTGGGTTTCGACGACAGTGTTCTACCATGGACCACCTGATTCGACTTGAAACATCATTCCAGGTAGTAGCCTTTCTCATGCAACAATATCTTTCTTGAGAAGGCTTGTAATATTTCGTGGAAGTATGGCATTTTGCGAGACCTCCTCTCATATCGGTTCTTAATGCACCAGCGATTCCAAGTACGTGTGAGTTCGACACTTTCCAGTTCTTTTCACAAG
The DNA here is from genome assembly GCF_004210375.1 of Tachypleus tridentatus. Classification (NCBI taxonomy): domain Eukaryota; kingdom Metazoa; phylum Arthropoda; class Merostomata; order Xiphosura; family Limulidae; genus Tachypleus; species Tachypleus tridentatus. The sequence continues at coordinate 244,166,298 of NC_134837.1, read as the reverse complement.
AACTTGGAGTCCCTTAGGGCTGTGTCTTGAGTATCACACTTTTCAGTATAAAGATTAATGCCACTACTGGACAACTCTCTCCTACAGTTGCAAATGGACTTTATGTTGATGACTTAATGTCAATTACCTGAAGATGATTTAGGAAGGTCGAAACGTTATTCTCTGAGATACATTTTTTATTTCAAGTGAGTTTCGTTAAGAATTTGCGTCGGTGACTTCCCCATTTTATATCAGTCGTCGAGTATGAGGTTTATTGAGCAGCAGATACAAACTGCCCACAATCGTTTACTCAAGTGAACCACAGAAAACGGTTTTACCATTTCTTTCTCTAAGATAACCTTCATGCATTTTTTCCACAAATGGGATATTCACCCCAATTCTGAATTCAATCTTGGAAAAGTGGTACTTCCTATAGACACTGAGACAAAATTCTTGGAGCTCATATTGGACCATAAGCTGACTTTCATTCCACACATCAATCATATATGTGTCAAGTGTACAAGGGCACTGAACATTCTCCCTGTCCTCTATTCTACCTCTTCAGAAGCATATCTATGTTCTATGCTAAAGATCTATCATCCTCTCCTTCGATCGAAACTAAACTATAGGTCTCTGGTTTGTGGCTCTGCCAAGCAGGATCTCGGCCTTAAAGAATTTCCACCCCTTTTACCATCTGGGGCTTCGGCTTTGCACGTGAAGCTTTCTGCACTTCTCCAATACAAAGTTTGTACACTGAGTATCATAAACCTCTTCTAAACCTCTGCCATTCACAACTGTCTTTTCTATATATTTCAAACCTTTGATTCTTACCACAGCATTCAAATTGAGTTTGTGTTTTCTTCCTCAATAGGCCATTCTATTTCAGAATACACGGCATTTCAATTTTTCCTTTCGGCCTTCGTATTGAAGCGAAGCTGGCTGAATTGAATCTGTTCTTGGATGACGTAGCTGTCTCCACTGGTCAGCCCATACCACTTTGACTTATTACTATCACCAAGTGTGACTTTTCTTTTCATCACTTATAATTGGAAGTACTGTCTTCTATTTCCCAAACATTTTTCGAACCATCCTTTCATTCCCATTTAAACAGATGGCTTGAAATCCTGTAACTCTGAAGACTCTGATATGATATATTGTGGTTCGGTAGTCGCACAATCCTCTGTACATTTTATGTGTTCACTGCCGAATTTTACGCCGTTTCTCTTGTCCTGAATAATATAGGAGGTATGTAGTACACCAGTTGTACCATTTATACTGACTCGCTTAGCTCTCTTGTAGCCCTGGAATCGCTTCACGTTAGTTCTCACTATATTCAAAATCAACTGGCTCATTTTTATTTATTATCTAGTTCCGGGTACTAAGCTATGTCAGTATTCGCAGGAACGTCTGCTCTGGTGTTTTTACAGCCGTTCCTGTTCCATACGGTCTGTATTCAAGACTCGGCTCCGCGCTAGTTGACTTCAAGTGAACAACGTGATAACAATTTTTTCCAGAGTGAAACTTCTATCGGACTTTGGCCGTCTTGTTAACCTAAGGATCGGAAGGAGGAAGTTGTCTTGGTTAGGCTGTGCATTAGACACAGTTTATTTAACTCATTGTTTTCTTTCATCTGGGACTGGTACACTAATGTGTGGTCTTGTAACACTCAAGTCACAATAGTCCAGACTTCACTATCGTGTCCTTGTTACGACCGTGAGCGACGGCACCACTTTAGATATGTTTTTACCTTAAGTTCATCCTTGAGATTGGACAGCGTCATTGGCGATGGTGACACTGTCCACCTCAGTTGTATTTTTAAAATTTTGAAAAACATTTGTCTTTTTAATTATATTTAAGTTTTTAAGTTGAAAATTGGCCTATGTTTTGTCCTAACGTGATTTATTTTGACAAATTTTAGTAATTTTACTTTTATCTTTTAATTTCTCTTTCCGATTGTTTGGCGCAGATATTCCAGTTGTTTTGCGCCAATAAACACCAAACAAACAAACCTACCGACTGTTCTAATTGATCTATCACTTGCTATGCACGAAAACTTACAACTTTTGCACGAGTATGCCAGTATAGAACGTAGGAAATTGAAATACATGAAATTTTATATCAACATTAGTAATAAACATTGCAGCGTATTTGTCTCCCCTTTTCCGTTTTTTTCTGCCTTGTAACACCATATTTCCTCCCATTTTTTTTAGTCTACTACTATCCACTCGTATGGTATGCCTATTTGTCACAAAGTCATACACTTTCCTTTGACGATTTTTCGGATCTCATTTCTACCAGTTTCAATATCCTTGTCAGAAGGTTTATGCATTGAACACCCTGAACTACATTTATCTACGATTTCAATTTGAATTGATAATAATGAAGTTATGCACATTAGTTATTACTGGGTGTCCTAGAGTGAGTAACATTTCAACAAAGGGTATTATAATTAGAAATATTAAAATGTGTGGAGATAACTTGTTGGTTCATTAAATAAGGAAATATATATATAATACTTAATTATCGCATCAAACTAAATGACGGAAGGACCGAAACAGCGAACAAATTAAAATAATTGTCGTTATAAAAATACAAATTAAACATTTAAAACTTCAGAAACATTTTAATACATATTTAAAAATGCATGCACAGAAGAAAATGTCCCCTGCCGTTTCTAATTTAGCAATTTAAAACAATAGGGTTAGTGGGATTGACCATCACATTATAACGCCTCCACTGTTGAAAGGGCGAACATATGTTGGTGGTATAAGTATTCGAAACCGCGACCCTCTAAATACGAGTGGAGCGCCCTAACCACCTGACCATGTTGCACTCTTTGAATCCGTATTCGAGCACAGCGTTGCATGATAAATATCTTTCTCCGTTGTGGAGATAGGCCTGGCATGGCCCAACGCGTAAGGCGTGCGACTTATAATCCGAGGGTCGCGGGTTTGCGCCCGCGTCGCGCTAAACATGCTCGCCCTCCCACGTGTGGGGGCGTTATAATGTGACAGTCAATCCCACTATTCGTTGGTAAAAGAGTAGCCCAAGAGTTGGCGGTGGGTGGTGATGACTAGCTGCCTTCCCTCTAGTCTTACACTGCTAAATTAGGGACGGCTAGCACAGATAGCTCTCGAGTAGCTTTGTGCGAAATTCCAAAACAAACAAACAAAAGTTGTGGAGATCTGATTTTAAATGTTAGTTGTATAAGCTCTAAAGCTTATCGCTGAAACACCGGGGTACACATCAATAAAATAAATAAAAAAGGTAGTGAAATGTGTAAAATCGCCTTATAAACAAGGCAATTTTCACATCTGTCAGAGTACTTAATTCAAACAAATTAAATTTATCATTCTCTTACAGGGTATGTCTTAAAACCACTTGAAGTGAAATACAGCTGTCATAAGAAAGCAAGTGCGAAACTGTCCTTAATAATCAACATAATATATATTGGCTAATTTAAAGTACTGACTGAAGTTTCAATTAGATGCTCAACTATTGTTTGTAAATTTTGCTAATAACCTCCCGAAATTTAGCTAAAACTGAAATTTTATGCACGCCCCGAATAGTGCGATCTTCCTGCTGTTGTACTGAGAGAGCTGTCTACTCTAACTATTAAAATATGACAACACTGTTTACGAAAATGCTCATTTGTCATGCAGTCTGTCCCGCCTATATAACGTGCATTACATAAGCTGTAAAGATAACATTTATTTACTGACATAGACACGAAAGTGAAGTCTTGCTTTATAACTTACAAGTCGAACCATGTACAGGAATTGTGTTATAAACAGTTACAAGTACCGAGACAAAAGTAATTTACAAGAAAATGAACAACGTATAAGTCAGATTATTAGACATTGTTTCTAACTGGAATATCTTTAATAATGAGGGTCATAGCTTTTATCATCTAAGTCTAGTAGCTAGAAACCCTCAAATTATAGACTTGTTTTCATATAGTTCAATAGTGATAAGATCCGTGTACTGAATCATATGAAGTAGTTTTATGTATCTAGGAGTATTATCTTGGTTTATAAATGCAAGAGGAATTTAAAGGCAAAACATTGACATGTTTTGACTTTCTTAATGTTCGTACTAACCCTGCTATTGCTATTCTATCATTTTCTTATAAAAAGAATATTTTATTAACAATTTTGAGATAATATAAGAATTTCAGCAAATTAATGTATTAGGAAACACGTGATTCTGTAATAACGTTACACTTAATTTTTAAGTTTCGCTAAAAAGAAACAATTTCGAGCTTTATACTTTTTACTTGACAACAAATTTGTACAATTCGACCAATAAGACTTTCTGCAGAAACGACAAATAGTCTCTGTAGATATGAATGGTAATTTCAGCTCAGAAGTTACACTTATATTTATTTCAAATTGAATTTTCGTGCATAAAAAAATACTAGGAAGAAAAATTACAAAAAAAATGTACATAATAGCCATATATTCTTATATACAGTTTTTGTTGTTGATGTTTTGTTTGTTTCTTTGTTTGTTTTTTTGCTTGTTATGAGAACATCACATCGGGCTATCTGATGTTTCTAACGAAAGGAATCAAACCCCTAACTTTAGCGTTACGTAGTATTGTTACGGATTACGTTTTCAAATAGACGGAAATTTTTATTTAAATGTTTACTGAAAGTCGATATTTATCTAATTTATTTTATTTGCCAACAAGATTGATACATACAGATTTCTTTCTTAACATAAATATATTTTGATATACAAACAAAAATATAATTTATAATAATGGTTATTATAAATAGTTATTACAAATAATAATTTACATACAAAAGATTTACAAACTTAAATACAATATTGTGTCTTCTATTTGTCTGGACTGTTCACGAGCAGCGAACTAATCTGAGTTGATATTGTCACATATAGTTCACTTAACGGGTAGCTAGCTAGCTTTATATTCTTGGGTGGTTCTCGCCGTTTACAAGCTGACTTTTCACTGAAGATATTTAAAGTCCCCTTGTAGAAAATAATACTGTCCGAAATTAATATTCTAAGTTTAAACGCTTTATAATGTTCAACATCTGTAAACATTCATCTGTAAACATGTTTATCACAGTTATATCAGGTCATCCCATAAGTAATATCCGAAAGTGTAATATAGAAAGTGCATCATCATTTCTGTCATTGTAAAAGGCTTTAATGACCAAACTATAAAACAGGACATATACAAAAATGTTCAGAAAAATAAAAAAAAAAACTAACCCAACTCCACGGTTTATGTTTATAGTGCGAAGCAGCTCAATGAAAGAAATTGTCAAAGATGATTTCAGAAACTCCGATCAGGTAACTATAGTTTAAGTGATGCGCCATGTTCAGGTCGTCCTGTTGAGTTTAATGATGACTTGCTGCTGGCTGCACTTGATGAAAACTTGGAAAATGTGTCCTTCATTACTTGACAGAAGCCAATCTTAGAGCAAGAGTGGACATTTGCACTTCTCTGCACTCTTGTGAACGTAACTCACCTTTTTTGGACAGGTTAGTGACTTGAGTTGAAAACTGGATATTTTATAAAAATGTTAAGCGCCACAAACCATGGGTCAGTGCAGATAAATAGGTTAAAGCACAGCCCAAAATGGACCTCTACGCTAGGAAAGTCTTGTTAAGCGTTTGGTGGGATATTGTTGGTGTGGTCCACTTTGAGTTGCTGCCACTCAATGTAACGATTACATCAGACTTCTACTGTCAACAGTTAGAGCGCTTGAATGTTTCACTGAAAGAAAAGAGACATACCTTGATCAATCGTAAAGATGTGTTACACCAGGATAATACAGCAAGGATCACATCTGCAAAGACTGCAGAGCTAAGCAGGGAAAAATTTCCACATCTGTTTATTCTCAAGACGTTGCCCCATCTGATTGTTATATATTTCGAAATTTGCAGAACTATCTTGATGGAAAAGAGCTTGGAACACATGAAGATGTCAAAACTACCATCTCTACAATCATTTCCTCCAAACTTTAAGTATTTTATAGAAGTAACATTCAGAAGTTTGTGAATCGTTGGCGGGAAGTAATTAATAATAGTGGAACATACATTATTGATTAAATAACATTAAAAGTGTTTGAAATCCTTTCTCTTTTCCTGAACCTAAAATCTGACAATACTTGAGGGATGACCTGATAACTTTGGAAGTTTATAATACCAACTGCAGCAAACTAACAACAATATACTGACTCTTGACGCGTCAATTTATAAGCTTTAGGCGCGGTTCTCGAAATATTAACTGCTAACAATACTGGCAATCACTAGTATTTTGCATACACACATAGTACATTGTTGATTCTTACCCTCGAGAACCTTCCATAAATTTAGGAAATAGGCAGGAATCTCATGCAAGTTACATGCATTTCTACACATATATTTAACCAAAACCAACACTGATAGGAAAATAAGTACATAATAACAAATATGTTACAACCAGAACTCACTTTAGGAAAGGAAAGCGCTTTCGGTGTTAACAATGCACATTAACTGGTTTTAAAAATAAGCATCGCTCAATTAAACCTTTCAACAAAATGAACGCTAATAAATTTGAAATTATAAATTTTATATTTCCAAATATTAATATTCCAAATACACTATTTTACAATGCTTACAACTCACATCTTTTTAAATATAATAAATTTTTAAACATTAAAATATTTCTACTACATTTGAAAAATAGATTTATTTAGTTTTGCCGTAAAACTTCTTACAACCGATTATGGTATAAATATTACAAATTATTGCACAATAATTTTTACTAATTCAAAACCCTCCATCCAGTGTCTCAGCGATCACTTAATGAGCTTATAAGACTAAAAATTTGGTTTTTATTCCTGCAGTGGGCAGATCACAGGTATGCTCTTGTGCAGTTTTATATTTTACAACAAAACGAACAAACTATTTCATCTACACGTTAATTTCTTTACAAACCTTTCAGGTAACATTGAATTTTTGCCTCCTGTTGGTTTAATTTCTGACTATATAATTAAATCATACTTTATAATGGTTCTTTACGTTGTGTACGTGTATATATATATATATATTACGTCAATAGTTAATCTACATTCTCTTCTAGTAATATTTCACGTTAACATTTAAACCTAATACACAGTAGCGTTTACCACTGTAGCAACCATAATATTGCCATGGAGTCCGGAAGTAAGCTAATTATATATGTCTTTTTTTGGTTTTTAAACTTTTGTCTTGGGGCCCGTTCGGTTTCACACAGTCTACACATACACACATGTATACGAGAATTAGTTATTACGGTATGTAAATATTGCTCAAACCACAGCCGCAATTCTAACGTCACTATTTTATTTTAAAAAAAGCAAAAGACAATTAGCGCCGACAACATCGATAGGACAATACCGTTGACTGACATTTGTTGTCTTGAAGGTTATAATGATACGTTTATCAATACTTGGACCAAGCGGAAAATATGTCTCGGAGTCAATATCACAACAAAATTGAAGCACAAAAGAATAAAATGAATAACTAAGAAGAAAATCCCATGATTGACGTTTTTCAACACAGCATTATCGAAACATAGAAAACTATAAGATATATGTATAGTTACTTATCATTCTAGTTGTATGTCAATAAAGAGCAGTAAATTCAGGCCAAATTATTTTTTTGACTATGAGGCCTCTGGTAATACACTTTTGGATGTTCAAAATGATGTTTGTTTCTTATTTATTTAAGCATGAATCTACACAAAGATGTATCTGTGTTATGCTCACTACGGATATCGAAATCCAGTTTCTAGCAGGATAAGTCCGCAGACATACCGCTGTGCCACTGGGGAACGTTCACAATGAAATTAGTACCAACTTCAACAATACATCAGTGACAAAGAAATTATTTCCAATAAGTTTTTCTGTTGAAATACTTTGGCAGGGATATTGAAGAAGGGTTATTTGAAATTCATTATAAAACATAAGCGTGCTTTGAAGCCAAAACGATCAATAAAAAATATTGGACGCTTGTGGAATATATTCTGTCACTAATATTGACTTCAAAAGAAGCACATATGATACAAACATTTCAGTGTTTTCAAACCACTTTTCTCATTTTACATCATCAAAATTCAGATGCTTAAAGCGGTTAGATTTGAAATAAAACATCCTAACTTAGTTCTGTTACAGTTCAATATTTGACAAATCGAGTAAAGGTTTATAACGGGCATGTGAAGTCGGATTTGTACTAATGTGTTAACCGTTGGTTACGTCTCCCCAGAGAGACGTACTGTTTTTATATCGTTTCTTCTTCTTTCTTTTACAGGTCCCGTGCATATACATACAAAAATGTGTGACATGTTCATTTTATGATGTTCAAATTGTTAAATAAACCCATAAATCTTGGGGGGAGGTTGGTCAATTATTTAGCCATGTTTTAATCAACGTAAATACAATTTGATACAAAAATAGTCTTTGCAGGTCCCAAGTAGTGATACAGCCAGTCTTCTATTTTTCTGTTGTCAAAATTGGCCATGTTGGTATTGCGTGGGAGAGGTACGTTTCATACGCCTGCAAATGTTGACTTTTTTATGTTTCCGAAGGGGGACATACCGTTTTTATGTTTTCGAAAGGGGTCATACCGTTTTTATGTTTCCGAAGAGGGACATACCGTTTTTATATTTCCGAAGAGGGACATACCGTTTCTATATTTCCGAAGAGGGACATACCGTTTTTATGTTTCCGAAGAGGGACATACCGTTTCTATATTTCCGAAGGGGACATACCGTTTTTATATTTCCGAAGGGGGACATACCGTTTTTCCTGTTATTCTTCTACTTCTTTTCAACCAATTGTTGTTCCTTCATTTCTCTGCAGATTGAACTGAAACTTGTTTGGGTTATACGACGATCCAATTCACTCAAGCTTTTTTTCCATATTTTTTAACTTAGTCCTTTTTAAGGATTTTATAGTTAAAACTCAAACAACTAAAACGTGTGTTGTTACATCACTCCTTGTTACAGACGTGTCATAATGTTACAATATTTTGAACTTGAGTGGTGGATTTAACCTGTTTTCTTTTTATAATTGTCAATGTGACACAGCATCGGGTCAATTATTTAGACCATTAATACTATGAATCATGCGACTTTTCTCTGAAGTATAAATGCGTGGAATTTTAATTATGGTTTCAATATTTTATGATAAAAATTGCATAATTATTTCTATAATACATGAAAAAACTACTTAAAGTATTTCTAGTTCTAAACCTGTACCAAACCGCACTAGAAGTTATTTATAAAATATTTTGATTAATAAATTTCCATTAAATAAAATGATGAAAAGACAAACATCAATGCATGAAACAAAAATAGTATAATTTTTATACTAGATGTATGACAACATACCCACATCATCATATTTTAACATGGTTCGTGCAAACAAATATCTTGCATTTCTGCTGCAACATGTAGCCACTACCTTCATCTGGATAAAATAACTCTCACAGCATCTGCTCCTTACTTCTCAACCTATTTTTTGGGGATATCCTTTGTCTTTATATTTGTTCGATTTCAGTGAATTTTAAGCTTTTTATTTGTCAAATGTTTTATACATGTTCCAAGTTAGATACATTTTCAATTTCAATAGGTCAAAATCCAAAATCTAACAAAATTTTCTTTTCATTTCAAAGCCAAGTACCAAAATAATTTTATGTGAAAAGACATGTTACTATTTTGTCCATTTTCCAGCAATATCTAGTAAGTGACGTATTTTAATGAATTTTAAAACTACTTAGCAACTACTAATTAGCAGCTAAAATATGTGTGAAACAATTCAGTCCGTAGTTATGTAACATTTGCTATATTCACGCGATGTCTAGCAAATTATAGGCTTTTGATCGACGGTAAATATCCTAAGAATAGACGCTTGTCGAAAAGATGTCTGTCTATCAATAGATTCACCTCTAGTCACTAAGTTATAGGCTGAATGACCAATCAATTGAATTTTAGATTAAACAGGTCTAATTTTAATAACAATCAATTAATAGATTATTGACGTTTTTAATAAGTGTTTTTTTTTCTTTGTCATACAGATAATGTTACACATTTTAGTTATCCTTTAACTAGTTTGAACAATAAACATCAGATAACATTATCACTACTGTATATATCATTACAAACTCAGGTCATTAAACGTTAAATACAATATTCTGTTCTTAAAATATATTTACTGTTTTAAGTTGGACTCCAATACCAGTAATAAAAATAGCAAGATATTGTACTGCTATTTGGACTTCATCCACTTGCTTCACTAGGAGCCACAGAAAAATATATCCAGGTGAATCCAGTAAAACAAATACCATTACACTTAGGTCCATAACAACTTGATTCACATTATATGCTGAGATAGATGACAGCTCCATCACTTACCATGAATAAGTACACATACATGCTCGTCCTCTCAGCTGATGGGCATTGTAAAGTAACTGTTAATCTCAATATTTATTGGTAAAATGTGGTATGAGAGTTGGCAGTGGGTGATGTTATCAAGTTGCCTTCCCTTTATTCTAACACTAAATTAATGACGACTAATGAAAATAGCCTTTAAGTAGCTTTCCACAAAATTCATTACAAATCAAACCAAGGTATAAACAGTTCAAAGGGGAAGAGGTCAATGATGCACCTGACATCTTCATCCAAAGGTCGAGAACAGAAATGAACACTTCAGATACATTGTATATTATCGCGACATTCTGTACATCATTTTAGTCTAGAAAATCGTCTATAGCTCGAAAATAAAGATTATCAGACTGTTCCAGCTGAGTTTTTAAACTGATGGCATCATACTCAGTGATATAAACTGATGACATGCTAGATATAATATTTACTAACACCAACTTTTCTAACTGTTTGATGATCGAGCAGCTATAAACAAATATCCTATGGGCATATCTTCAAGAAATTGTGTTCAACAGCTCAAACAGTATAGATAACAAATGCCTTTCAATCTTGTTAATCTCTCGGTACACATCTGATGATAGATTAAGTTTCATATTTATTTTTAGTATCTTAAACATCTTGTCTGCTGAATAGTTTATGAGAATACGTTTGTATCATCAGTGATACAGATTCTACAAATCCTATGTGAACATAAGCTCGGTGTGTTGAGCAAAATATGTCTACAGCATCGTTACATTTAATAATAGCAGCTAACCCTAATGTTTTTCTTCGATTCCCTATAGTGATTTGACTTAGGTCTCTTAATTTTAAGCGCCATTTTTGAATTAATCGTCTCTCTCCTGACCAGAATTCATAAATGAGCTTCAAAGCTTGCATTAATTAAATACATTCTTGATGTAGTCCAGAGTTTACTTTGTTAACGTAAGTCAAATTGAATTAACTAACAGATTAGTTAGCCTAACAACGAAACTACAATTCTTTACACATTTTACATTTATATATACTTATATCATAAGCAGGATCACAAGTTAAACTTATTAACTTAGTAAAAGTAAAGTAATTTTGGCCTAGCTTTAACATGTCCTTTCGGAAATATTAATAAAAACATTAACACTAATTTAAATAATTAAAAGCATTAGACACAGAAATTTGGCCTGTTTGTTGTTCTATGAATGGTTTTAATAAATTGGTTTTAATTTAAGGCTAACATAATTAAGATAACTGCGCTGATACTAGTGGTATAGACTGAGACGTGAGACTTAGTAAATAACTGTATTTCGTTTTAAAAGTTATTCTTTGTGATAAATGAGTAGTTATATGCTTTCCAGGATAAGTAAAGTGTATTTATAATTTGCGTAAGTCCCACACTGATACAGCGGTAAGTCTTCAGATTTACAACACTACAATGAGGGGTTCGATTCCACTTACTGGACTCAGCAGCTTACCCAATATTGCTTTCCTATAAGAAAAACACACATACTTTTCATGAAATATTAGCATTAAGTCTCTTATATTTTTAAATACTACTTTCGTAATTTAGTTTCTTAGGAATATTCAAGGATTAAAATAATGTTTAATAATCGTATTCAAAACACACTATCTTTGTCATATCCATGTATCAAATATATATATATATATACATATAGTTGTGGAACGTACCTGCTACACTATGTTAATACTGTTGTTCTATGTCTGTTTCAGTACACTTCGAAGTACGTCTCTTTACGCATGGGCACAAATATACGAAATATATTTTTAAAAATATTATAAAAATTACAAAGTATATTCTGTAAGTATATTTTGTTGGATTATTTCTTCACATATCAACAATTAGATGTATCTTAAAATAAATAATTTGCCATCAAGTAAGAAACTAAAGTGGTTTTGTTTGTATTTTATCTCAAAGGAATAAAATATTAAGGTAAACCCAGTATTTTAACAATCTGCCAAAGTATAATTTTACTTCTTTCTTGAATAGACATTTAGGTTGAAATTCATGTTGAGAGCTTTGCCATCAATAAAAAACTAGAAGAAAAAAAAGATAAAACGACAGCTATTTATTTTAGTAATGGGCACACAGTGAGGATCCCATCAATGTTCTATCATTTTTGGTAGCACAATCATTTTGGAATCAAATTTTCAATCATCAGTAGATACTTGTTACAAATTAGTTTTTGTTTTTCAATCTTAAATTTTGTAAAGAAGTGAATTGTGTTCGAAAAGACATTGATTCTTTCATATTCCAAAATATAAATATAGAAATATCTTTTAAAGAGTTTTCAAATGTTATTGTCAGTCTTAAAGTGCATGTTCTGTGGGATATTTTTAGGTTAGTGAACTGTATAAAACAGACGATTTCTTGCACAGTTACAACTTCTTGTAATTCAATGCCTATTGTTTTAAATACTGATTTTGTTTATTTAATTTGAGTATATGATCAAATCTTCACATAAACAAATTCGGTTCATCCCATTTACTCAAATGTGTAAATTACGTACTTTTTTAAAGCTTCGATTGAGATTATCTGAGTATTATTCTATTGCAATAATCAATTTTTACAGTTAGGAAAAGCAGTTTTTTCAGAATATGTACGACATTTCTATCACAGGTGTGGTCATTCTCAAGTACTCAAGTTTTAACAGAAAAAATGGTTTAATATAAATAATAAAATAGTATTTACCGTCAGAGTTATTGCACTAGTATTCGAATCATCGCATCTGCTCTAGAAGTATTCTCCCTAACTATCAAAACTGATTGTTTGTTTGTTTTGAATTTCGCGCAAAGCTACACGAGAACTATTTACGCTAGCTGTCCCTAATGTAGCAGGATAAGACTAAAACGAAGGCAGCTAATTATCACCACCCACCGCCAACTCTTGGGCTACTCTTTAACTAACATATAGTAGGATTGATCGTTACATTATAACATCCCTACGGTTGAAAGGGCGAGCATGTTTAGTGCGACGGGGATTCAAACCTGCGACCCTCAGATGGCCGATCGAGAACCTTAACTACTTGGCTATGCTGGGTATGTCAAAAGTAAAGCTCCTAATAAAACAAATCCATCAATTATTTCGTTAAAAACTTTAAATTCGCTTATGATCAGGAATTTCGGTTACATATTAAGAAGCTAACTTTGCACTTGGCCCTTTGTATGTGATGGAAAACAATCTTTATGATTAAATTTCATTTTCGCATTACATTTCCGAGTCTTCACTTTTCATCTGTGAAAAAATAATTAGTCGTTAATGTTGAGTTTCAATCGCACCAAACAAACTCGACTTTCAGCTGTGAGGGGAAGGGGGGTGTTGTGTGTGACAGTCAATACCACTATTCGTTGGAAAAAGAGTAGCCCAAGAGTTGGCGGTGAATGGTGATAACTAGCTGCCTTCTCTCTGGTTTCATATTCCCTAAATTAGGGACAGCTAGCGCAAATAGTCTCCGTGTAACTTTGCGCAAAATTCAAAAACAAAACAAACAATTTTATAAAGTTGTAATCTCTCGGAGAGTTTCAGAGCTACAGTTATTAATTCAGGTGCAAAATCGGTATATGTAAATATCTTGCTGAATATAACACTAAACACGCAGCAACAAGAATAATTACGTCCTCCAAGACTATTCCTGCACACTCATCCTTAAAACAAAATAAAAATTTGAAACTTTAGTGACGTGTTTACTCTAAATCCTTATTCTTTTGTCACTTACTAAGTACAAATAAACGTACGGTAAAATGTAATGTTTATATCAAAGCAAAACTTAACATAAGTGTTATTTACCAATGTAAAGAACACGACAAGTATTAAATTCAAACATTTAAACTACAGCTCTAAAGTGTTAATAATATAAGTAACATAGGTTTTTACGTTGAAAATTATGACTGTTGTTCTATTGGGAAGAGGCCCGGCATGGCCAAGCGTGTTAAGGAGTGCGACTCGTAATCTGAAGGGTCGCGGGTTCGCATCCCTGTCGCGCCAAACATGCTTACCCTTTCAGCCGGAGGGGCGATATAATGTGACGGTCTATCCCACTATTCGTTAGTAAAAAAGTAGCCCAAGAGTTGGCGGTGGGTGGTGATGACTATCTGTCTTCCCTCTAGTTTTACACTGCTGAATTAGAGACGGCTAGCACAGATAGCCCTCGAATAGCTTTGTGTGAAATACAAAACACACTATTGGGAAGTATTGCATCGCCATTTATACGTACATGTTTGTGTCTATATGCGTTTAGTCTAAAACTCATTTTTTAATGAGTGTTAACATATTATTACATCGTTACTGTATTTTTATTTAAGTCGTATTATTGTTGTGATTTACTCGTATCTGATTATCGATTATACATTTCGGCTTGTTCTAAAGATCAACTTTATAACTCTGGCTTCCCGCTCAGTGAATTGACCACATGTCATTATGGAATAGTTCACATAGAATTAATTGTGTTATTTTTAATAAGAGCCTTGCCACGTTTATTAGTTATTGCTTAATGTTGTCATTCATTTAATTTATTTGTAAGATTCGTGATTTTTTTTTTTTGCTATACTATTTGTATCCCCCTACTACCTCTAATTAAACATGGTAATTAACATCACCTGTTAATAATATCCTCTGATGTTATAATGGTGGAGCCGATTAATGAAACATTTTTAGGAAGGGTTATTTGAAATTCTGTATTTATTTGTTTGTAACATACACAGTGATTTCACGCAATGGGACTAATTTTGATATTCATAGTATTTTTATTTGCATTGTTTTTTTTACTAGCATCTTATTAGTGATTACGTATTTGTTTGTAACAAGATCTTATTTGGTTGTGTAAATGGTTTAGAAACGTGTCGGTAATTTAATGCTGAAAATATTATTCTAAAAATTGCAAGAAACATCTACTAGATAAAAGAGAACTAATACTTAAGTAAGAATTGCTTCACCTCAAAACACATATATTGCTTTTCACAAAAAGACTCGAAGAATAATCTGTAATTTTTGTAAGACCCCAATTAGAGTCTGTAAAATGTACACATAATTTCAGGTCGTTTGCTGATTTATGTTCCATCCTGGTTGTTACTTGTTTACAACTTTATTAGTTACAGTAACTTCATATTTCTATATCACTTTATTCATTAATATATCGTTTTATTTTCTAAACTAACATTTTATTTCTCGTTGACTATTTATTTTCCTATTATTCTTTATTTGGTTAATTTTTCTACAAATATTATAGGAGGTTAATTGAAATTAATAAGAGCGATCACCGTATGCTGACGTAACAAATGCAAAAATCACTCCAAGAGATACATATTAAGGATCTAAATATTTAACCTCTGTTCTTGGTATACATTTAGGAAACCTCGCAGAATGATTAGGGCAAAAACAGTCTTCCAAATCATGTCCCAAGTCAAAATGAAGCAACTTCATAATCTACAAGGGGAACACAAATTGGAAATTCGAACAACATAATTATCATCTCCTCTGAAGCAGTCTCAATGGGATTTTCTTTCTTTGTGTTGCTATATTGTGAATGTTTGTAGAAAAGTTGTAAAATTTGGTGAAAGGAGAGTAACTGATACCTCTTTTCAAGTATTATCATCACGCAAAAAATAATAGATTTAGTCATAAAAATTTCACTGATAAGTATAAAAACTTATGTATATTATTAATTAAATATGAATTATACATATATATATATATATATTTAGGTTCATGCTTTGGTTAATGAAACCACAATTCTTTCAATTTCTAGAAGAGTAAAAAACACACACACACTTTACATATTTTAATATAAAACCTGTTTACTTCACAACAACTGAACTTCGAATCACAAGTTGTTGTTGTTTTTATTTTACGCGTACCTTTTTAGTTTTAATATAATGTTTTGTAACTGACAATAAAAATACTATTTTACTGCCTTCCCCAACCATTATATTCTATACGAATAAACATAAACTACCTGACCAGCTTTTAGATATAAGAAAATCAAACTGGAGATACAAGTCCTAGTTTTATATGCATAAGAACCCTTGAGTACATTGCTCAGTTTATGTATTATATCTAGTGTGAATGTTTAGACATAGAGCATATTAGGAAAACACAGAAAGAATGTTACGAAGCATTTAAATCATATTCAGTTACAAGTGATGCTAGGAAATGCAAGTAAGTGCATGGTCGGGATTTTGCAAATATAGATTATAGTTATGAAAAATGATATATTTAGTTAAGAAGTTTAGGACCTATTAAACCTATTAACAGGCTATTCGTTTTTAATTACGTGTTTCATGTTTGTGAAAAACACTGCTCGGATTCTTTCTCGTATTTCTTCTGGTGTCCAGAAGTCCCTAGTCTTTCTTAATATACGAGATACAAAACTATAACTTAAAGTCCGTTTAGTAATGCTAATTCACAGTTAGCGTTACAAATGGTTTCATTTATATTAACCAAACATTTTTGTTTCTTTAAATTTGTACAATATACAAATCTCGGTCCAATCAACTACATATTTTTTTCAGGTAATACTTAAGCTGTTACACCGTTACGTTAGCTTCGAGTTAAACTTTGTTTAGAATTGAGCCGTGTAAATATTATCAAGTTATTCCTTATGTCTCCCACACTTGTAAAAGTCCAATTCCGAAAAGACCCGTCATGGCCAGGTGGATTAAGGTGTTCGACTCGTAATCTGAAGGTCAAGGGTTTGAATCCCCGTCATACCAAACATGTTCGCCCTTTCAGCCGTGGGGTCATTATAACGTGGCCTAGCGCGTAAGGCGTGCGACTTGTAATCCCTGGGTCGCGGGTTCGCGCCCGCGTCGCGCTAAACATGCTGGCCCTCCCAGCCGTGGGGGCGTTAAAATGTGACGGTCAATCCCACTATTCGTTGGTAAAAGAGTAGCCCAAGAGTTGGCGGTGGGTGGTGATGACTAGCTGCCCACCCTCTAGTCTTACATTGCAAAATTAGGGACGGCTAGTGCAGATAGCCCTCGAGTAGCTTTGAGCGAAGTTTAAAAAAAACAAACAAACAATTCCGAGAAAGCATTTTAATAGTTAACGCTCTGAAGTAATCAAAACCAGTTCTCGTTTACTTCATAAAAAAACTAGTTAAATGTATAACAACCGATAAGATATTATTCTAGATAATTGAGTATGGGGTTTAATATGAAAGACGTTTTTGTTTTTTTTATTTTCAAAAGGAGGGGTTCTATTATTTCGGATTTTCCATTTCTAGCTTGTTAAAAAATCAAAAGAAAATTGTGGGTCAGCAAACTGTATATAAAAAGTTAAATATTGTTGTAGTTTGCATTTAAGCACAAAGCCACACAATAAGCTATCCGTGCTTTGCCCACGAAAGATATAAACCCGTGTTTAAGCGTTGTAAGTCCACAGACATACCGCTGTGCCACTAGGGAACAAAAAGTTAAATGAAATTTGAAGAGTGAAAATATTTCCAAGAGAAATTATTTTTTCGTGTGCTATTTAAATTTTTGTGTTTTTAGTGTTTTCTATATATTTGTTTTTCTAGTTTTACTTAAGCCCGGCATGGCCAGGTAGTTAAGGCACTCCACTCGTAACTCGAGGGTCGGGGATTCGAATCTCAGTCACATCAAACATGCTCGCCCTTTCAGCTGTGAGGACGTTATAATGTTTGGTCAATCCCACTATTTGTTGGTAATAGAGTAGTCCAAAAGTTGGTCGTGGGTAGTGATGACTAGCTGCCTTCCCTCCAATTTTTCGCTGCTAAATTAGGGACGGCTAACGCAGATAAACCTCGTGTAGCTTTGCGCGAAATTCAAACCAAACCAAACTAGTTTTACTTCTTTTCAGTTAACATAGTCTAATACCATAAATGTAGGTAAAGAAGTAAACGAAGTCTTCAGATGATCAATCACTTCAACATACACAGTTTGATTATTATATCTTCAATTATATGTTTTTCCTTAACTGAACAGAAACCATTCTATTTTCTTTTGTATCTCCAGGAAAACTAACCAAAGTTCAACTACACGAAGACATCACCAGAAGTAGCAACTTTCACATGCGCATCAAACTAAATGACGGAAGAGTCGAAACAGCGAACAAATTAAAATAATAGTCATTGTACAAAAACAAATTAAACATTTGAAAAATTCAGAAACATTTTGATACAAATTTAAAAATACATGCACAGAAGAAAATCTCCTAGCATAATATAACAACTTAAAAATAATAATAAATGTTTGAATACGTTTGTGCGTTTGTTTTTTAATATCGCGCAAAGCTACATGAGGGCTATCTGTACCTGCCGTTCCTAATTTAGCAATTTAAAACAAGAGGGTTTAGTTTATTTTGAATTTCGCGCAAAGCTACACGAGAGCTATCTGCACTAGCCGTCCATAATTTTGCAGTGTAAGATTAGAGAGAAAGCAGCTAGTCATCACCACCCACAGCCAACTCTTGGGCTACTCTTTTACCACCGAATAGTGGGATTGACCGTTACATTATAACGCCTCCAGTGTTGAAAGGGCGAGCATGTGTTGGTGGGATGAGTATTCGAACCCGCGACCCTCTAAATACGAGTGGAGCGCCCTAACCACCTGACCATGCTGCGCACATTAAATCCGTATTCGAGCACAGCGTTGCATGATAAATATCTTTGTCCGTTGAGGAGATCTGATTTTAAATGTTAGTTGTATAAGCTCTAAAGCTTATCGCTGAAACACCGGGGTACACATCAGTAAAATAAATAAAAAAGGTAGTGAAATGTGTAAAATCGCCTTATAAACAAGTCAATTTTCACATCTGTCAGAGTACTTAATTCAAACAAATTAAATTTATCATTCTCTTACAGGGTATGTCTAAAACCACTTGAAGTGAAATACAGCTGTCATGAGAAACCAAGTTCGAAACTGTCCCTAATAATCAACATAATATATATTGGCTAATTTAAAGTACTGACTGAAGTATCAATTAGATGCTCAACTATTGTTTGTAAAGTGTTGCTAATAACCTCCCGAAATCTTATGCACGTCCCGAATAGTGTGATCTTCCTGCTATTGTACTGAGAGAGCTGTCTACTCTAACTATTAAAATGTGACAACACTGTTTACGAAAATGCTCATTTGTCATGCAGTCTGTCCCGCCTATATAACGTGCATTACATAAGCTGTAGAGATAACAGTTATTTACTGACATAGACACGTAAGTGAAGGCTTGCTTTATAACTTACAAGTAGAACCATGTAAAGGAATTGTGTTATAAACAATTACAAGTACCGAGACAAAAGTAATTTACAAGAAAATGAACAACGTATAAGTCAGATTATTAGACATTGTTTCTAACTGGAATATCTTTAATAATGAGGGTCATAACTTTTATCATCTAAGTCTAGTAGCTAGAAACCCTCAAATTACAGACTTGTTTTCATATAGTTCAATAGTGATAAGATCCATGTACTGAATCATATGAAGTATTTTTATGTATCTAGCAGTATTATCTTGGCTTATGAATGCAAGAGGAATTTAAAGACAAAACATTAACATGTTTTGACTTTCTTAATGTTCGTACTAACCCTGCTATTGCTATTCTATCATTTTCTTATAAAAAGAATATTTTATAAACAATTTTGAGATAATATAAGAATTTCAGCAAATTAATGTATTAGGAAACACGTGATTCTGTAATAACGTTACACTTAATTTTTAAGTTTCGCTAAAAAGAAACAATTTCGAGCTTTATACTTTTTACTTGACAACAAATTTGTACAATTCGACCAATAAGACCTTCAGCAGAAACGACAAATAATCTCTGTAGATATGGATGGTAATTTCAGCTCAGAAGTTACACTTATATTTATTTCAAATTGAATTTTCGTGCATAAAAAAATACTAGGAAGAAAAATTACAAAAAAAAATGTACATAATAGCCATATATTCTTATATACAGTTTTTGTTGTTGATGTTTTGTTTGTTTCTTTGTTTGTTTTTTTGCTTGTTATGAGAACATCACATCGGGCTATCTGATGTTTCTAACGAAGGGAATCAAACCCCTAACTTTAGCGTTACGTAGTATTGTTACGGATTACGTTTTTAAATAGATGGAAATTTTTATTTAAATGTTTACTGAAAGTCGATATTTATCTAATTTATTTTATTTGCCAACAAGATTGATACATACAGATTTCTTTCTTAACATAAATATATTTTGATATACAAACAATAATATAATTTATAATAATGGTTATTATAAATAGTTATTACAAATAATAATTTACATACAAAAGATTTACAAACTTAAATACAACATTGTGTCTTCTGTTTGTCTGGACGGTTCACGAGCAGCGAACTATTCTGAGTTGATATTGTCACATATAGTTCACTTAACGGGTAGCTAGCTAGCTTTATATTCTTGGGTGGTTCTCGCCGTTTACAAGCTGACTTTTCACTGAAGATATTTAAAGTCCTTGTAGAAAATAATACTGTCCGAAATTAATATTCTAAGTTTAAACGCTTTATAATGTTCAATATCTGTAAACATTCTTGATCAAATGTCTGTTGTTGTTTTTCAAATTGATAAGCGTTTATCACAATTATATTAGGTCATCCCATAAGTAATATCCGAAAATCTAATATAGAAAGTGCATCATCATTTCTGTCTTTGTAAAAGGCTTTAACGACCAAAATATGAAGCAGGACATGTACAAATATGTTCAGAAAAATAAAAGCGTTTAAGCGTTGTAAGTTTACAGACATACCGTTGTGCCACTGGGGAACAAAAAGTTAAATGAAATTTGAAGAGTGAAAATATTTCCAAGAGAAATTATTTATTCGTGTGCTCGCTATTTTTTTTGTGTTTTCTATACATTCGTTTTTCTTGTTTTACTTATGCTCCGGCATGGCCAGGTAGTTAAGGCACTCCACTCGTAACTCGAGGGTCGGGGATTCGAATCCCAGTCACATCAAACATGCTCGCCCTTTCAGCTGTGAGGACGTTATAATGTTTGGTCAATCCCACTATTTGTTGGTAATAGAGTAGTCCAAAAGTTGGTCGTGGGTAGTGATGACTAGCTGCCTTCCCTCCAATTTTTCGCTGCTAAATTAGGGACGGCTAACGCAGATAAACCTCGTGTAGCCTTGCGCGAAATTCAAACCAAAACCAACCTTGTTTTACTTCTTTTCAGTTAACATAGTCTAATACCATAAATGTAGGTAAAGAAGTAAATGAAGTCTTCAGATGATCAACCACTTCAACATACTCAGTTTGATTATTTTATCTGCAATTATATGTTTTTCCTTAACTGAACAGAAACCATTCTATTTTCTTTTGTAGCTCCAGGAAAACTAACAAAGTTCAACTACACGAAGACATCACCAGAAGTAGCAACTTTCACATGCGAAGTAGATCAGATATATCCTCAACCCCAGGTGACCCTGTTTCAGTTGTCACCAGAAGAAAGAAAGCCAAAACCACTTGAAAACTCTCCAACTAAAATAGAGATGAATAACGGATCGTATCGAATACTTGTTACTAGAGAAATTAAAGACAGTGATCTTCCGTCCGATGGCGCTACAACTTTCGAATGCGTCATTTTGATACCGCAAATAAACCATCACGAACACAGAAGCATCAAGTATTTTCCAGGTCAGAAACTTTGAATATGAAACTTTCATAAGACGTACACTATTAAAATTGGTAGTATTGTCATGAGTTACTTTATATATGCATTGAATAACCTGAAAGGAAATGTTTATTTTTCAACTACTTACTCACGAGTTGAATAAATTCCAGGAATCTAGAATTTTCACACCCATAAATATACGTCAACATTTTTATTAATACTTGTTAAAAAAAAGGTAAATCACTGGTTTTAAGTGTCATCAACATTTCTGTATTATCTCGTATTTTATTTCAATAGATAGACAGAAAATCAAACAAGTTTAAATAATACTACGACCTCATAACATTGGTGGTTTTTCTTCAACAGACAAAGAAACCTTTTCTCTGTTTCTTAATGAATATATGCACACTTCGAATGTTACTGTACTACCTATCAAAAACAAAGATGTACATGCACGTTTTCATTTGTAGCTGGCACGTTCTTAAAGCAAACGCGAGCACAAATACGCGCTTTGCGCGAAATTCAAAACAAACGTATAAACAGGCTTTCTCATCTTCGATGGATATATAAGAACAAATATTTTTATAGTGAGGAGGTTAATTATGGTTAATGGCAAATGTTCCGGAATGTTTATCCGAAGTTTCACATGTCACATCCAATTTCCGTAAAATTGCGCATTGTACTTTGTAGTCGTTGGTGAGTTATAAAAAGGACAGTCATTTCCATACACTAGGCCCAAAATAGCTAATTGTTTAAGGAACTCGACTTGTAATCTGAGGGTCGCGGATTCGAATCCCCTTTACACCAAATATGCTCATCCTTTCAGCCGTGGGAGCGTTATA
Organism: Tachypleus tridentatus; assembly: GCF_004210375.1. Taxonomy (NCBI): domain Eukaryota; kingdom Metazoa; phylum Arthropoda; class Merostomata; order Xiphosura; family Limulidae; genus Tachypleus; species Tachypleus tridentatus. The sequence goes on along the minus strand of NC_134837.1, from coordinate 244,143,467 downwards.
AAGCTACAGTCAATCCCACTATTCATTGGTAAAAGGATAGCTAAAGAGTTGACGGTGGGCAGTAATGGTTAGCTGCCTTTCCTCTCGTCTCACACTGCTAAATTAGTGACAGGTAGCCCTCGGGTAGCTTTGCGCGAAACTCTAAACAAACCAAACAATCCATACACTATAGGATTAGAATAGCTCAGTGTATCAGTTTAAAGTTAAGAACAACTAATACAAATGGTCTTTGAGAACCATTTCTTTAATATCTGAAGTAAACAAACAATAAACATATTTTTTAAAGTTTACGTTATTTGTAAAAGTAAGATTTTGTTTAGCTTCTAGAGCTATATTTTATAAATTCAAATTATTATATTTAATATATTATGATTTCAAGATATAACTCAGAATGAAATTTTATTTCATAAATGTAATTAATAGCTAATGTATAGTTGAATCAATCAATTATTCAAATATATGGTTTGTCTCTCATTTTAATTACTATACAGGCAAGTTGCTGCACGTGCATTTCAATGTTTTCTCAAGAGCTGAACAGATCTTAATTGTTTTAACATTATATCAGAGCACACAATATGAGTTCTACTCTGCAAGATGTTTCGTATACGTTTTAATAATATTGTTCTTCTGTCTATGTTTGTTTAGTGTTTTAAAAGAATGGGTTTATTTTTCCTTCTTTGACGAGAAGCACGTGATATAATTCAAAGTCGACTAGAGGTATAGTTGAACGCAGCACGAGCTAACTTTCAATTTCCTTTTAGTCTTGTTGCTTAAAATCAGCAAAGATAAAATAGTAATTGTTCCACAATTATATTTGCAATTCCCACGGTACATTACCATAAGGCTTCTATTTAGAAATACTATTTGTTTACAACATTCACTCCAATGTTCTATAAATCCCAAGTCTAACGATTTGATTGCGTGACTGGGACATTCCTACATAATCGAGTAAAAGATAGTCTCGAGTTATCCGTAAGATGGTTCGTCCAGGAATTTGGTAAATCCTTTTAAAAATATTTTGAAACATTTCTGTTTATAACAGGAAGTGCGTCTTTTGCTTCAAAATAAGTAATAATTATAGTCAGAAGATAGTGGTTAGAAATGATGAGTGGACTGAATAGAGAAATCAACTTAAGTTCATCTTAATTCAACGCTTTCCGCCTAGCCTAATTAGAAGCGTATTTTACTTGGTTGTCGTAAATCGTTAATTACCAGGAACTTAAAGTTGCATTCCATGAAAAAATATTATGTTTTAAACATGTGGTCTGTATACACATCAGATTCAATAAACAATCTCGTGTATATGCAAAATATAACACCTTGGAAAAACTTTTGAAGTGTTATATTTACTATACAAATCTAGTATTTTTCGGTATTGCAGTTTTTTGAAAGACTCCCAGAAAATAACAAACTATACCCTTTAGACCAGATTATTATTAGTCGTTTTTTTTTCGCCGGATATTAACAATTTTTATAATAACCTGGTTAAAAAGTACTTAAATTGTTGTATTAAATAACGTCTTGCTAACAGATCTGAAATATTAGATGGCAGTAAAACATATTTTTTTCAGAATCTTTACAAATATACTAAAGTTCTGAGAATCAAGTTGGAATAATGCCATCATTATATGTAACTACTGAGAGCAAGATAACAAAGTGACTTATTGGTCTTTCTTTTTTAGTCGCCATCACACTGAACCCTCGCCAACTCTAAATGTAGCACGGATACAACATCGAAACCACCTTTCATAAAACACACGAAATTTGAGAAGCCAATTTGTATATTTCTTAAGCATTGCTTTTAACGAATGGGTTTGTGTGTTTTTCTTATAGCAAAGCCACATCGGGCTATCTGCTCAACCCACCGAGGGGAATCGAACCCCTGATTTTAGCGTTGTAAATCCGGAGATATACCGCTGTACTAGCGGGGGTCGCTTTTAATGAGCACGGTGTTAGTCTAATAATGTGATAAAATCCAAATTTATGAAGAGATTTGTTTTTTCCTAATGTAAATTTATTTAATAATGACGAATTTCGGCTCTTTTACAGTCATTCAGCCCAGAAATAAATTTTTCAATGTGAGAAATACTGAAATGGTTACTAATAGATTAATAATCCTGCTTTAATATTATTACATAATATTCTCAATGATTGTCTGTTCGTATGTGTGTGTTTAGATCCTCCCAAGGGTTTTTACTATTATGCTCTTCTAAGGGTATATAAAAAGAAATTTTGTTACCCTACCTCAGCCTTCATAAATAAAGATTTTCATCACAACTAGTTTCACTTTACGTAGAATAAAAAAAATATATTATTGAACATGAACTTCAGGTTATTAATGGCAAATGGGTAAAAGAAATAATGTGCGCCACAATTTGTATTTTGTTCATACACTATATTTTAAAATTTTAGTAACTTATATTACTGAGACAGTACTCATTTTATAAAAAAAAATATTTTGTTTTGCGCGTATTGTGTATATAAGTTTTGGGCAGTAAGTAGTGTTACGTGTTACAATTTCAAATAGTCGGGAATTTTAATTTTATTATGAAAGTTAATTTAATTGCTACGTGTATCGAAGTTATGATATAAGCCACTAAGATTGATGCACACAATTTTCTTTCTTAACACAAATATATTTTATTATGCAAATAAAAATACGAGTTATAATAACGGTTAGTACAAATAGTTGTAATAGGCAATTATTTATATACAAGAATTCTACAAACTTACAAACAATACTGAGTCTTCCATTTGATCTGGAACTGAATATTTTATTGACGGTTTACGATGGGCGAATGAATTTCGAGTTGGTATTATTACGGTTCACTTTAACGGGTAACTAGCTAGTCCATAAATTTGCTGGTATCACTCCCTTTACAGATTGACTCTTCGCCGATGAATATATTTCATGTCCTTGTAGAAATACTAACATCCGATTTTAATTCACTGAAGCTAAACGGTTTGTAATGTTTGAAATCTATCTGGCTGGTATCACTCGCTTTGCAGGCTGACTCTTCGTCGATGAATATATTTAATGTTTTTGTAGAAATACTAACATCTATTTTAATTCACTGCAGTTAAACAGTTTGTGATGTTCAAAATCTATAAACGTTCCTGGTCAGGTATCTGTAATTTTCCGGTCAATAAGAGTAAATCACAGTTGTAACTTCCGAGGTTTATAGTATACAATAAAAATATAAAATTCTTTCTATGCTTTGATCTATAGATGCTAAGTCAAGGTTCTAAAAATTTTAGTTAAAAACAATATTTGGAGATACGCTAATGCTTTATAAAACATATACTATTAATTCTTACACTCGAAAATCTTTTACAAATTTAGAGAATGGGCGGGGATTTCGCAATACACATTTAACAATATAAGTTTCATCCATTTCTAAATAAATAATTAACAAAATCAAACATCGATATAAAATTAAATATATACATAATAGTATATCCGCTACAATACATTGTGACACAATGACTGTAATTTAAAAAGGTTTGTTTTTGTTTTGAATTTCGCGCAAAACTACATGAGAGCTACCTGCGCTAGCTGTCCCTAATTTAGCAGTGTAAGACTAGAAGGAAGACAGCTAGTCATCACCACCAACCGCCAACTCTTGGGCTACTCTTTTACCAATGAATAGCGGGATTGACTGTCACATTATAACATCTCCACGGCTTGAAAGGGCGAGCATGTTTATGTGACCAGAATTCGAACCCGCAACCCTCGGATTACGAATCGAGCGCCTCAACCACCTGGCCATGCCTGACCCAGTTCTAATAAACTACTTCCAAGAAACTTCACCGTGGTAGAAAGTGAGGTTTTGCATATGTTTGAAAGAATTAAGCACTATTATTAAAATATGAATGAATGATTTAGTATTTGTTATGTTGTGCTATAGCTGTTTACGGGAATTGAACAAATTGAACACTTCGACTTCCAGCCCTAGCGTCTATGCTGTGTGCATGACTTACGTGTATGGTTTAATAAACGAGTGTTGGTGTTCTTGCTTAGCATTATTTTGTTCTCGTTTTTTTCTTGTAGAATTTTTCTTCAACGGAATAGTAATATAAGTACTATGATTATTCAACCAGAAAATAAACTATGTTGTATCACGTTCTACGAAATATGCACGTGACTATAAATTCCTTGGAGCAATAACATCATAAACGTAGTGATTAAATGTAATAATACCACGTGAGTTATTTGACCATTTCATTTATTCTGAGCTTTAAACCTTCAACCATTGATTGTATTTAATCAGATAAAGAAGATTAGCTGCGTATATTATATACAAAATTTGCCTTTTATTATTCCCATTGGTTAGAAGTTGCATTTTATCCAAGGAGGATATCCTTCAAATGCTGAATGCCTCTCGGTTGGATATATAAAGTTCACATTCCGTGTACGAAAACGAAAGTTAACTTTGTTAAGCTCATTTTATTTATATCTTTCATAAGATGAAAGAATTTAAAAAAGGAACAAAATAAATTTGGTACAGATAGTTTCATTTTATGAAAACTCGTATATAAAACTTCTTCGAAATGTTTTGAAAGAATGTTATTTGTATCCTCCCAGAAATTACATTTTAACTGTTTTGCATATTTCCACGACAATCTAAAATATTGGCGTCAATCAAAGATATTTAATAACCGTTATCTTAATTACTTAGAATTTTCCTTATAAGTTTTATTCAAAACGAAGAATACAAAATAGTAATAGGATTCCTTAGGTCTGGTTGATATCATATTATTGTAGTTTTTTGTTTTACAACAAGAAACTATGTTATAAATATATATGTAAAAATTTTCTCAATCCAAACGAGCCGTTTTTACCTATATATTTTTCTCTACAAGTGGGTTTTCTCGACATCACTGATTATGTTATAAATAATAATACAACATTCCACCGTAGTTCAACAATCTTTTTTTCTTTAAAACGTACTTTTAGGTGCAACAAAAATCGTCTGCTCTCTGAAAACTTCATAATATGTTTCGTTTCCACGTTGTAAGCTTAACCTAATAACTAGTATTTATTAATTGTTTATAGTGAAAATGAGAAGAAATAAAACCTTGAGACGTAAAACGTTTGTTATCACTAGTGATTAGAGACCTTTTATCCATTGTATGTCAGTCAAAATTTTGTTTAATCTTACATACACATTAGTTATTGTTACTGTAGTCTATTTCATGCATGTTTCCGGCTTCCAGTCTTTAAAATTGTATCTTTTAATTGTACAATTAGTTATGTGATTCAAGTTTTATTCCCATGTTCAGACTTTTACTTACATTTTTGCTCCTAGTGGCGCAGTAGTACCTCTGCGGATTTCGATATACCCGTGGTGAGTAAAACACAAATATCAATCCCATTATGTAGCCTTTTACTTAACTTAAAAATTACATCTATTTTTTTCATTTAGTAAAATTTCTTTAACAGAATTAATTCTCCTTTTCCACTTTTTAGTATTTTAATATATTTGCCTTGCGTAGGATTTCTCTGCCACACATTTCATTATATCCGGTAAAATCAGAGGTCAATTCCCGTCAGTGGACACAGCTGATAGTTCAATGTGGCTTTGCTATAAAAAAAAACACAAACACACATTTCATTATACCATTATACCATCCTTTCGCGTTGTTTTATATAACCAGTTGCAACGTAACTTCCCTGTGACATCAATCAAAATGACAAAATGAACTTCTTTCATTATTTGCAATTCACTCTAAGACTGCCAATCATTTTATTTTACTCAGATCTTCTGGCTTATTTTCTGAGAGTTATTTGCGTTTATAATTCTGCTGCATTCCAACATCATTACAAAATTCACGGGTTACTGAATCTGGAAATAAATATATATTTATTTACTCTCTACTCTATATCTTACTATAATGAAATTCATGACAGTTGTATGACAATAAAAGCAATAGAGAAACAAATCGATAAAAAGTAGAGAGAAATAGAAACGATGGACAACTAGAAGTTAGTCTGGAGCAAGGTTTGCAGTCGGTATCCAGTACCGTTACCAGTACTGGTTTATAGTATATCATATGTTAAAAATAATATCTGTCATCACGTGTCCCATCTTCGAAGTTTTGACCAACCACCTCCTCTGTTATTTCAGCTTTGCTTTTCACAGAATTTATAAATGTTTGATGTTGTAGTTTGTAGTTCATACTTCAGTCGATAAGTGAATTTCAGTGTGAAAATTGGTTATAGCATGAAATGTGGAAAACTGGTAAGTCTTACGCTCTGGAAGAGAACGTCAATGTGTCTCCGCGACAAGTTGCACATTAAGTAGGTGCGTGCGCGATTAACCTTCAGCATACGGACAAGATAAACTTTGCATGTCACAACGTTTTAGTGAGTTATGTTCAAACTTTAAATAAACTACTTAATTATCACAGAATGTGACAAACTTGATATAGAAACATATATTATAAATCAATTTTTGATATTATATAAAATTTAAGCTTTAGTTGTAAAATAAAAGATTTAAAAACAACCTCAAATTACCTTAGTGTGTAAATTTGGATATTTGTCTTTGAACCATTAGATCTTCTGGATTTTCTGTTCACCTCCTGAAAAACTACGAAATGTAACACTCAGTATTCTCTATACGTAATTTCGTCATCAGTATTCTGAAGCTATATTTTGGTATTCGTCAATTTGATGGGGCTAAAGACCAATCAGTAAACATTTAGAAACCATTTTCCATGGCCACATCTGACATGCTCTTATTTATAATTTGATAATAGATTTTTATGACAATTATCATTAATTTTGTAACCAATGAAAAGCCCATATTTTATCTCGTTCATTTCCATAATTGTCATACTATGGGGACTTACAGATGTTTGACAGTTTGGTTCCATGTGAGAGGAAAAATCCCAATAGAAAACACTGGGAAAAATAAATGAATTTCTAACTGACAAGTCACATGATTAGAGCTGCAAAAGTACCCGTACCAGCAACCTGGTACCACTGCTACTATTGCAAACGCTGGTCAAAAGGTAAATTTATAGACAGACGGGGAGATATTTAAACAAAATAGAATCAAAATACTGACCAGCAAAACAACCCCTTTGTTTTCTTGTTTACCAGACTTAAACTGTCATTCTCAAAATATTTTCCATTGGTTACTTCTACGTAGCTTATCATAGAAAAATGTGATGACCTTTTTCCCTTATTGTCACTTAAGAATTGTTTTTAAGTAGATGGTCGATAAATCTACTGATGGAACCAACTTAATGATATTCTGGAAGTCGTCTCGACATGAATAAAAAAGCTGAATATAATAATAGAGAAGTTTGTGAAGACTTTCTCACAATCAGCTGTCCAACAAATCTTATTTAGTTCTTCAAGTAATTAATGTAAAGGAAGAAATATACCAGAAAATGAATTTACAACGCAAAGATAGTGTGAAAAGTGCTAAATAGTTCCTATATATTCATATAAATTCTATGGGGATGGCCATTTCTGAACATATTCAGTCTTACTTGGATGTATGTATATACACTCCCTTTCCACTTACTATGCATTCCAGGAAAACTCACGCTTTTTGAAATTGAGATTAAATGTTTTTGTTTTCTCTGTTAATCCAGAATTTTTTCTTGTCTCTCACAAGCATTATCAAAGTACTCCTAATGTGTGATTATCTTATCCAAGTAGATGAGTAAGATATTCCAGTAAAGTCCAGAGAGGACACACCATTAATCGTTTAGATTTAATATATGAATGATATAAATATAAATATAAATAAATACATTGCTGACCAAAATCTTAACGCCAATGAACATACAGAAAAAATATGCATTTTGCGTTGTCAGACTCAACCACTTATTTGAGTAGAGCTTTGAAAGATGAAAATAAGAAAAGGGAAAATACAAATAAAACTTTTTTAGCATTTAATAGGGAAAATGTGAACAGTGTGAAATTAGCCCTAATACTAGCTGGTCAAAAGTTTAAGAACATACCAAAAAGAAGTCCTAAATAGGGTAGGAAATGCCCAAAAAGAGGTCTCAGTAGTGAGTTGCACGGCCGTCATTTCGAATAACTTCAAACATTTGCTTTGGCATGATTGAAATAAGCGTTTGCAGAAGGCTGGCTGGAATGTTATTCCTAGTGTTGAAGATGGCTTCACGAAGGTCACGCATTATTTCAAATTAACATCCATTTCTATAGACTTCCCTTGCCGTCCACCCCCAAACATTTTTAATGGGGTTCAGTACAGGCAAACACGCTGGTGGTCCAAAAAAATCACATTATTTGCCATGAAAAAGTCCTTTGACCTGCAGGTATTGTGGATTGCAGCATCGTCCTGCTGAAAGATCCAGTCGTTTCCACACAAGCGAGGGCCTTCAGTCAATGAGGATGCTCTCTCCAACATATTAATGTAGCCAGCTGCTTTTTGGCGCTTCTGTATAACCTGAAGCTCCATTGTTCCATGGAAGGAGAAAGCACCCCAGATTATGATGGAACCTCCTTCATTGTGTCGTTTATAAAATGTATCCGGTGGGATATCCTTATCGCGCCAGTAACGTTGTAAGCCATCTAGACCAACCATCAGAGGACAAAACCTTCGTTCACTTTTCTACTTCCCATGTTTGGTGCTTCTCAACAAAGTTTAACCGAGCTATTTCGTGGCGTGGAAAGAGGCGTGGCCTTTAAGACGTTTACGGCTTTCAAAGCCTTTCTCTCGTAGATGCCGTCTTATTGTTCTTGAGTTACATTCTGCTTCCGTAAGGGCCTTAATCTGGTTCGACGATGGGCTGGTGTCTTGCTGGACAACCCGTCGAATCCTCCTGCTCAACGTCGGCAAAATTTTCTTGGGCCGACTACTTGAAATTCTCCTTCCGTATCCCTCAGGGTCTTTTAAGAAATTTGTAAAAGCAGTTTTACTACGCCCAGTCTCACCAGCAATGGCACGTTGAGAGAGACATTGCTTTTGCAGCTCGACAATTCTGCCACGTTCAAACTCTGTCAACTTTTCAGCCTTTGCCATGTTTTTACCCAATGTAACACAAGAGATGTCAGTGGGAGATGTTTACAACGCTGATGTTTGAACACAAATAACTAAATTTCGTACGTGTCTACCGACCAGCTGGTATTTAGGCTAATTTCATAGTGTTCACATTTTCCCTATTAAATGCTGAAAAAGTGTTTTTATTGTAATTTTCTTTTTTCTTATTTTCATCCTTCGAAACTCTACTCAAATAAGTGGTTAAGTTTAACAATGTAAAATACATATTTTTTCTTTATGTTTATTGGCCTTAAGATTTTGGCCAGCAGTGTATATAGTAGCATAACAAATTTCTACAACCTGTTTCTTGCAGTGAAGGTTGTACGTCTTTACTTTTCTCGTCAGTTTGTACTTTCTGATATCCACTCTTCAAATCTAACATTTCAAATAATCTTCAGCCACATGAAACATCCAAGACAGAATCTCTCTTTTGAGATGGATAGGCATCATTCTTTGTGACTTCATTTTTATTTTGGTGAGCGATGCACAACCTTGCTAATCAGACTTTCTCTTTTGCAAGAACAATAGACGGTGTCAAAGGAATACTATTCGATTCTATTACTTTTTTCTTCTTTCATAGATTCTATTTCATTGAGATCCTCGATATGTTTTACAATTGAAAGTCATTTGACTAACTAAATTATTGGGATTGAATATCTAATATCATTCTCATGGCATATTTTACTTTCCAGGCTAAGTCATGTGGTTTACTAGACAAAATATCTTGATATTCCATGAGTAGATTAAGTAATCTAAGATAATCAGCTTTAGGACCTCCACAGCTTTTAAAATAGGGTGGTAAGCTGTCTTTACGTTAGCATTTAATCAAACTTCCAACAGGTTATCTCAAACGTCACTACATTTAAAGTACTTTGATGTAGAAGTACTACTGGTAAAGCTTCACATCTTGCAATGTTCTTACTAAAATTTATTCGAACTCTACCGTTTTCTGTATTCATGACTTGTTTGTTTCAAATTAATTCAAAGTTACACAATTGAATATCTGTGTTCTGCCCACTACGGGTATTCAAATCCGATTTCTAGTGTTTTAAGTTCGCAGGCATACTACTGTGCCACTGGGGTGCTGTATTAATGGCCCAAATGATGGCATTCGTATTTTTCAGATTTTAAGTTATGAAGTTCACTGAAACAAATCAACTTCGTATTCCATGTGAAAATCGTGTAATCAGCAATAAGATTTCCCCAGTCGTGGTTTTGCAGCTGTTGTAAAGGGTCTAGTGACCTATCTTTATATCAAGATTTGAAATCATATTCTTACATATTGTTTCAAAGATGGCTTCTTCCAATATTCTTTAATCTAGAAATACTACCTTTATTACTTGACACGTTACAATATTCCAACCAGAACTGACTCAGGTTTTATGACTGGTGTAAAACAAATCACACAATTATTCATCAGATACACGAAGTTTTTGTAACACGTAATATCCCAAAACACGCTCAGGTGTTTTATTTTACTATTTCCTAGTCACATGATGTAACTTTATTGATAATAATTTCTGGTATGGGTATTTCGTTTTCTCGTGATATTAAAATAGCCTTTTTTTGTCACTGGAAGTTCCTCATGCGATTTTTGCATTATGCAAAGCACTCTTTTCAATGTCACTTACCAACACATTGTGTAGTGTAGAGAAGCCTCCAACAGTGAAGATAACTTCCCCTTGCTGAAACTTTTATGTTCAATTGTTCTGTCGATCACTTTATCTACTTTATTAACCTCTTCAGATAGTCTCCACCGTTTTCACCAGATTGAAACAAACAGTTGTAGTCTTGGAACCAGCGTTGATTAACATATGCAAAGTTTGGACCCTGAAACATATTCTTAGGGTGTTGATTCTTCACAGTCTTGAATGTAGGGGCCAGGTCTTCCACATTTATGACAGTTCCATTTTTTTACTTTTTTGAGGCCCTATTGAAGGAATTTATATTTTCCACAAACTTTTGACTGCAGTTTTTATCAATGTCATTTTAAGTTATACATAAAACGTCTATTGTCTTATGCTTTTCTTTTTTCCATTCTCTGTAAGGTGGTTGTATAATTAATCCTGTTATTTTTCTACACTACTCTCAGAGATAGCTAATGCTTTTAAGCTGCTTAATTTTACTATCTCGTAAACTCTGGATGGATTGTACATTTACATTTAATTGTTTATCTGTAACTTTAATTAATTAAAATTCATTACTAACTGGAGAGCATTTTTTAGAGATGAACACTTTTTTTTGCTTAACTGAAATGAATCCATTATTTCAAAGTGGAGCATCTGGGTAAGAAAGTTGGGTGAGCCTTTCAACATAAACACTCTATTTGCATTTAGACAATAACATCCACATGAAACAGTGTGCAAACATTTTGGCCAAGACATTATATGTGTGTGTGTGTGTGTGTGTGTGTGTGTGTGTTTACATGTCATAAATAATTTAACTTGAGTTGGTACAGGCAAAATAAGATGTTGATAACAAATATACTTGAATAAGCTTTGATATTATACTTCATTGTCGCAGAAAATGGGATGCACTTTTATCACCAGCTTTGTTTATTGGACCTCTTGAATACTTTATCTGAAAAGTTTATCTATGTACAAATCAGCATCACAAAGATAAAATGGCTACAAATATTGTAATAAAATGCAGCCACTTCGAAAAGTTTTTGTTTGTAGTACAAAGCTTGTAACTACAAAGCTACTCATTGGCCTGGCTACTTGTGCTCTGCCCGTCACGGGTATCGAAATCTGATTTCTAGCGTTGTAAGGTAAGTTTTAACATAAAACTGGTCCTTTTCGACACTTTATCGATAATATTAACTGAACAATCAACATAAGTTCAAAAAGATCTTGAAGTGCACTTTATAAACAAACATATTATTCAAAAATGATGCTGTTAGGTTATTAATTAAATTATTGAAAGACAATTTTTGGATTTTATTCTTAAATGTTATGTTGCTTGTTCGCCTCATTCACTGTACATGTCACAATTTTTCGTTGATGTACACGACTATCGTCTGCTAGCTGAACTAATAATTTTATCGTTAAGATACACATTAACGAATAAATTCTATGCAGACCTGAGGCATTTTTGTAAGTTTGAGTTAACATTTAATTTAGAATACAGCATTATAAGCTTATTTAGTTGTAGATCGTCAACTATATATCTACTAATACGACATACTTCACACACAAAAGAAATGTATACTGTCGTGTGTGAAAAAGCAAACAGTAAGCCTAGCTTATAAAATACATTATGCCTTTTGCCATAAAATAGAATGCGTAAAAAGAGTAAGGCTAAAATTATGCTGTGTACAAGGATATTAAAATCTAGTCAACGTTACTAGTAGAGCGTTTGCATGAAGTGGAAGATGGGTTCAACCTAAAAGTTGTATTTGTTTTATTAACGTTAGAATAGATAGACCGATTTAGTTCTGGCTTATTAATTATGCGTCTACTATTACATCATATATTTAATCTCACACACAACACAAATGTACGGAGAATGAAAAGTCGTGTGCAAAAAATAAATAGTTGGAGTAGCCTATAAAATAAAATTATGCTTTCTGCTATAAATATACTATGTGAAATAAATAAGTCTTACATTATAATACTTTCCATTAAAGTCAGTGAATGCATTTTATTCTACGTTTTCCCTTTCAGTGGTCGATACCTTTTGATACATTATACAGTTCGCTCCTCTAGGTAAAATATTTTCTCAACCCAAATGAGCCGTTTTTACATATATAATACAATATTGCATTTTGTTTATAGTATGTATACTAAGTACATCAGTGTAATAATGCAAATGCAATATCATATTCATAAAAATATATCAAAGCAAATTGAACATTATATTACATAAAATTTATGCATAAATTTTTAATATTTGAGGAAGGATAACGGGGGTATGGTGTGAAATAGAGTTGGGTTTATCCTGTTTGCCAAAATGGATACTCATACGTGTATAAGATAATCTAAATATTCTCCAAAGGACCTATTTATCCTTACCAGTGAAAGAAAAACAAAAACATCGTTTATAAGGAAGTCCTGATTTAAAACAAGTTTGTAATTTATTTTCAAACATCAAACTTAATGTTATTTTTCTTTTTTTATAAATTAAAAAAATATTTTTTATCATCTATCGAAATATGGAAGGCAAAACAAAGGGAGTATGGTTGTTTATTGCTTCTTATGATGTTTTCCTTTTTTTTACGAAAACCGGATAATACTGCTAGTAAGTTATACTGTTACTTAGACAAAATTAAAAAGATACAGTTTGGCTGTGCGATTACACAAGATCTAAGCTCTCTCTTTATGACTACATTATTTCAAGCTAAATGCATCATTGTGCTTCCTAATTCAGGTACTTCCTGTCATACAAAATAATAATACTATTTATGAAGAAATGTGGTAAGTCATTAAATAATTAAAAGGCCGCTCGGGGATAAAACATAATTTGTTTAAATCTGAAATGGACAAACTTAATATCCTGAACATTTGAAGGCAGGACTGAACAAAACTTACATGACTTTTTTGAGTGCATGATGTTCAGTACATCATTTAAAAAACCATTTTACCCTTTTGGCAATAAAAATATTATTGTTTACAAAGAAAGCCAGTAAGTTATTTATTAACTCATTGCAACATAATTGTGATAATTTTATCTTCAACTGACAGAAGTTGTGTAAAAATATTTACTTATTTGAAATTCCTTCTCAAACTCTTTCAGATATGAGAGTTTAATGTTTAACAGTTAACCAAGTGGCATCACTGAATTTGTTGATGTCACTGAAGTCAAAAAAATGTCAAGGCCAAATGTCAAATGAACTTAATTTTCCTGGATTATTAATAATTCGGACTTCCTTCCCCTTTTGCCATTAGAGAACATAAGAAAGAAAAGAACATGTGTACAGTGTTTGGTTTCTTTTGTGGGTGACTCGTCTTAACCTGTTACAAAACCATTTCACATACTTCTTCACAGTATTTTAAAATTCAATAAACAAAACAAGACATAGTTTGAATTTAGTGACATACAATATATATAAATTTACATATATCCTTTGTATTATATTTGTTTTTTATATTCAAAGTTTTTTTACAATTTCGGTGCATTGAGCACTAGCCTATATAATGGTTTGATGGAATACTCTTCTTAACAAAAAATCTCTCCTCCTCATATCAAGTTACTGACATGACACATGAATGGTTGAATCATTTTTAAAGATTTCCAGGCTTCCAATACTTATCTATGTCCTTTGTGCATAATTCTTCGTGAAATAAACTTTTCTACTTACTTAGAAAAATAACCTTATATTCCACGAATTTCTCTTAGCTCTTCCCTCACGGTACTTTTTCTATACAGTATTATTTGTGTGTTATTCTACTATATATATATATATCATATTATTGTTTATATTATAACCCATTGTATTAGTGATGAAACTCTTTAAATACTTAATTTTGGATTCAAAAATATGCCTTTTCCATGACTAATGTGTAGAGCTAAATATGAAAAACTGGTGTCGAGCATGCAAAAATAGAGCATTAATAGATACTTAGAACATCATATTATTCATTGTTTTGAAGCAGCTCAAAATTAATAATAAAAAATAAAAATAATATTATTATTAAAAATAAAGATGAAAACTGATAACAGTCAGTTACGTTTTACCTTTTACTTATGCTAAAGCAATAAATTAGTAATAATTAATACAATAATATCAGCCCTCCAGTGGCACGGTGGTACATCTGCGGACTTACACACTAAAAACCAGATTTCGATAACCGTGGTAGGCAGAGCACCGATAGCCCATTGTGTAGCTTTGTGCTTACTTCTAAACAAACAAAAATACAATAATATTATGCTAGAGGTAATATTATTGTATTAATTACTACTAGTTTATTATCATACCTTAATGAAAAGAACTATAAATCTAATTCAAATAATTAAATCATTAGTTTAGAAGATTTAATGTAGTTTATTTCAATCATGAAATGTTCAATAAGCATGATACAATTTGTGATTTAGTGATTAGTAGATATATAGTAAGGAAAATAATGTGCAAGTTGTATATAGATTACAAACATTACATGCTGCAGTGAAAGTTGTATGAAATTCAAAAGAGTACATAAAGAAACTAGCTCTGTTGATAATAGGGAAAGTGGAGGCAAAAAGTCCAAACATTTCAAAAGTGATTCTAAGTGGTTCGTGATATCTTCCTTGAGTGATACACGGCAATCCAGTAGTGATATTACCAATGGTTTAGCTGTAAGTACTGGTATTAACGTTACCTCCAGAAGAGCAAGATGTATTTTAGCAAAGTGTAGCATCATTAGAGGCGTAGCAGCTCCAAAACACGTTGCTAAGCAGGAGGGAGATTACCAAATCTATAAAATGAAATATGCACCAGAGTACGCTATAAGTGGGTGGTATTTACAAATGAACCAAAAATCAAGTTCTGTGGCAATAATCAGTAAGCGTTTTTTTTTTTCAATAATGTAAAGGAAAACAGTATCACACACAACATCTGGCGTAGACTCTATCTATGTCAGTGGCATTAAACATTTATATAAAATCGATGGCACCCTGACTTCTGGCAGGTACAGTCAGATTATTTTCCATCTCTTCATTTCATCGGAAACAAAACCTGAACATTTATCTGATGTGATTAAACTATAGAGAGAAAGGACAATATCAGCTGCTTTATGTATCACATTTCTCCAGCAAGATATTCTACATGTCGTTGCCACCTAACTAGACAGGAAGTGTTCCTATTCATACAGCCCAAGTTGCAAAATTATGATTGAATGTCCAAGCAATATTACTTTACCAAAACTGTCATTTGATGTTCATCCTATCGTGTGTACTTAATCCATCCTTAGGAATTCCTTGTAAAAATGTCCCAAACAACAAAATTCTGGAGACACTCTCATCCAAATTCTTCTTTCCCAGATATGAAATGCAATCTCACAGGCCCAGATTACAGATTTACATACGACGTTTAACAAAAAAAAATGTTTCTGCTTTAGATAATTTAAATAGAACAAACACTAAACACTAATAATAATATTTTACTCGTTGATATTTCATCTTATCAGTGAGGTGTGTATATACATACATGAAGAAAAACGATGATAAGCGGTCAAACCATTGGCTGCCGCATATGTCCAATATTTTTACTTTATAAAATGGGTTTAACCAAAATTATCATTGGTTAACATCCATACAAAATTTACCAATTACAAGAAATTTCTTAGTCTGAAAATCACTCTGCGTTTTACAAAATGTGCATAATAATATTCTGAAAAATATCTTCATCTTACAATTGCTATTGCCCGGCACGGCCAGGTGAGTTAAGGCGTTCGACTCGTAATCTGAGGGTCGCGGGTTCGAAACCTCGTCGCACCAAACATGCTCTTCCCTTTCAGCCATGGGGACTTTATAAAGTGAAGGTCAATCCCACTATTCGTTGACAAAAGAGTAGCTCAAAAGTTGGCGGTGGGTGGTGATGACTAGCTGCTTTTCCTCTAGTCTTACACTGCTAAATTAGGGACGGCTAGCGCAGATAGCCCTTGAGTAGCTTTGCGCAAAATTCAAAACAAAGAAACAATTGGCATATGAATAATAAACTGCAGCTTGGAACAAATATAAATATCACAATAATATTCGAATAATTTATGTACGATAAACCTAATATCGGACACTGAATGAGATATTTTTATAGAAATACAGTGTAGCGCCATTAAGCCGCGGACCAGTAAACCGCGAAATCGCTTAAGCCGCTGTAGCAAGTCTTGTCACCGCTAATTTAAGAACGTGTAAAAACGCGGCTTACGAATTTAATCCTGGCTTTATAACTTCAGGGGGATATTTAAAAAGGATTTGCTTTAATTTGGGAAATAAATAAAATATATTACAATAGAAATCGACCGTTAATCTACCTTATCCGCTCTCTATGTCAGCTTTATAGAAGCCGCCATTGTTACCGAATCACATCTCTCCATACATTAAAGATAATCCGCGGTAAATCCGTGAAAAAAGTGATCAATAATTAAAGTATTATTTTTAATTTGATAATCCGATATTTTTGTGGAATTGTATAAATATTGGCTACAAACCCAATAGAAATAACTCCATTGATGATGATGTACCAGTAGCTTCCTCAATTTTCCACAAAGGTTTAAGCCGAGGTTAAGCAGGTTGATCCCCCAGATACCGCGGCTTAACGGCGCTCCATTGTATATGTACAAAATAAGTGTATTTTTTGTTATTAAACACAAAGTTACGTAATGGGCTATCTGTGCTGTGCCTACAATGGATATTGAAAACAAGTTTTTAGCATTATAACCCTTTAGACTTGCCGTTTTCACTCAATTGTTGTCTATTCATAAATTGCAGGTATTCAAATGAAAGAAATTATAATGTTAAGGAAAATATCATTTTCACAATGAACTTTAATTTTGTGAGCTTTTATTTAGTTTTCTGAACTCGTTAGACATTAAGGGTTCATGTTTACTCTAAAGGAAGTATATAAAAGCATTTATTGATATGTTAATACAGATAAAATTGTTCTCTGTAAGATCAGCAGTAAATTTACTGTCTTTGAATACTAAAATCCGGGTATCGGTGGAAATAGTGCAGATTACTCATTGTTTAGCTTTGCGCCAAGGCGACAACTAAAGAAGACCAAATGTGTAGCGGTTTGATTTTTTTAATATAGACAGTAAAGTTCCCATAATTCTAAAAGCTCTCATTTTTGAGTAAAATATCACATAATTCTGTTAAATTGAGTTTATGAATCCAAACCTTATGAATAAGACGGACGAATAGAAATGTTAAATAAGTTGAATTTCTTAATGTACGATTATTTTCAAAATATAATAATTGACATTTGATAAGATTTTCTTTGTTTAAGACGCAAAGGTCTGTCTTCTTTTTCTAACCACGGGTATCGAAACCCAATTTTTAGTATTATCACCTTTCAGACTTATCGCAGCAAGAGATGAATAAGCCAAAAATTCTTGAGATTTTTTTTTAATTTCTTTTTTTCCTTTGTTTGTATTAATTGTTCTTACAACGGTTTGACACCTACACAGACTTTTCTCCTTCGTTTGTATTAATAGTTGTTACCACGGTTTAACACCTACACAGACTTTTCTCCTTTGTTTGTATTAATTGTTGTTACAACGGTTTGACACCTACACAGACTTTTCTCCTTCCTTTGTACTAATTGTTGTTACAACGGTTTGACACCTACACAGACTTTTCTCCTTCCTTTGTACTAATTGTTGTTACAACGGTTTGACACCTACACAGACTTTTCTTCTTTGTTTGTATTAATTGTTGTTACGTAGCTTCCTGGAACAACGGTTTGACACCCACACAGGTTTTTCTTCTTTGTTTGTATTAATTGTTGTTACAATGGTTTGACACCTTCACAGACTTTTCTCCTTTGTTTGTATTAATTGTTGTTACAACGGTTTAACACCTTCACAGACTTTTCTCCTCTGTTTGTATTAATTGTTGTTACAATGGTTTGACACCTATACAGACTTTTATTTAAATATAATTATTTTATTTCCCTAGAACGTTAAAACTTCTTGATTAATGCCGAAACGCATTTCGTTACTGTTTATGAAATTCGCCGTTTAATTGGACTACATTTTCAAAATAACGTATCAAATTATATCTATAATTAAAATCCTGTTTGGTTGTTTCTTCTTTTATTTAATTATTTATAACGTAGTATTACAAATATATCTCTCGGGTAATCGTATCTCATTGCTTAGTTTACCATAGAGTAATGCGCGGCATGATCAGGTGGTTGTGGCACTCGACTTGTAACAAGATAAATGAAGACTAGCTGCCTTCACCATAGTTTTCCACTGCTAAATGAGGGACGGATAGCTGGTATAGCTTTGTGTGAAATTCGAAACAAAAACAAACCACCATATAGTATTAATTTTCACCTGGTTGTCTACTTCACTAAAACTTCAACTATTTAACTAAGAAAACGCTCACATAAACAATCTGCAAACATCAAACATATGATCTACAAAACGCTGCTATATATTTCTAACAATTGTAGAAGCCGTGTATTAAACTAATCCTTTTATACTTTCTTGAATAAACTTAGTTTTTGTTATTTATATCTTAGTTGCTTTTAAAAGGAAACGTAACTTGCATTAGAAACGTGAAAACTATGATGAAGCAATGTAATATAAGGGGCTACTTGTACTGTTCCACCGTGGATATGAAAATAAGATTTTCAGCATTATAAACCTATTATATCACCCTATATGATTCATAACTACAAAGAAAACCACACGGGCAACAATTACAAACTCAACAAACACTTAAAATGAAGTAAGTATCTAACACCTTTTTAATAGGATACAGTACAGTCTAATGATAATTTATATCCAATTCTACTCAAGAAATGTTTCACTTCAAAGTACTTGAAAAGATAAATATTACTTTAGATTTGACTCTACTGTAATATTTGAGTCCCTGGATTCTTTTCACTGGAAAAATGTAAAAAAAAAAGTTTAGTTATGCCATATGATTTAAAATTATAAGGTGTAATGAGTACAGCCCGAGTAAGTTGAAAGTAATGAAGGGCCTTAGAAGAACTAAAATTATTGATGTGATAATAAGTAGTTGATATATAGTGAACACAAAAGCAACAGATGGTAACATTAATTAACCCGGAATCTTGTATTTTGTACCAAATTATCCTGAAGAAGAGCATAAGCCATAAAGTTTAAGATGATAAATGAGGATTGCCGTCCGTTAAGCCCAAACTTTAAAATGACAAACGAGCATTGCCTTCTATTAATTTATCGTTATTTCTTTTTATTAATTACATTGTATCACCTTATAAAACCTAACCTTTGTTTGATCAAATTATAGAGAAGACATCCTGCATAATCTAAAATACACTCGAATGAGTGTTTGCGAGAAAAGTACCACATATCACGCTAACTTTGGATAAAAGCAATTTATTTTAAAACTAAACTGTGGCTTTCAACATTTCCAATGTTTCTCTGTCATACATAAAAGAATCTCAGTAAGTTTAGTTCTGAAGTTAAGGGTTCAACGTAATGTCACAACCGGTACTATGTTGTTTTTTAATAAAAGTTAAACCATCAAATTGTCGACTCTTGTCACAACAGTCGTAATTAGTGATTTTAATGTTTGTCAAATAGCTCTAGTTCGTGTTGCTAAAATTTAAAATATATGTCATAAAATCAGAAATATAACCTCTTCCAGTGGAACGTGTATGAACGTGTAATCTTAAAATCAGGGATTCCATTTTCTCCAGTAGACAAAGTAGCTAACGCAAAGTGGATTTGACTAAAACAGACAAATCGAAAGAATCAGAACATTACATCGATTAATTATCCGTTTTCAATAATCTTTTATGTACTGTTTGAGTAATATTTAGCATATGTGAAAACAACGAAGCAGGAAAAGTTCACAATTCAAGTCATTAGCCGAACATTTCTCATTCTTTGCACATTTGAAATTTCATTTCCTATAGAGACTTTTACATATAAATTTGATATTATACAATATAATTTATGTCTTAATACTTTACTATACTCCTAGAGTTAGTATTTCTTGAGTTTGTTA
Source organism: Tachypleus tridentatus (assembly GCF_004210375.1). Taxonomy (NCBI): domain Eukaryota; kingdom Metazoa; phylum Arthropoda; class Merostomata; order Xiphosura; family Limulidae; genus Tachypleus; species Tachypleus tridentatus. The sequence goes on along the minus strand of NC_134837.1, from coordinate 244,122,801 downwards.
GAAGTATGTTACGTATTCTAAACAAATGCTAGGTTTAAAGCACATTCTAGCCTATAAAGATATCATTTTTTGATATAAAAAGATAATAGGTTAAATACTTTTAGCCACTTCAAAGTTGTCAATCACAATTAACCTATTTAGTTCCATTGTGTATTTACTAATAAATACAAGTGCTTATTATTCTAGTAAGGTTGGGTAGGTATATCTCTTACACACAAAAACAAAGATGTCCATTTATCGTAAAAGTTATAAACACACAAGTTATGCTTATCAGGAAAAGATGGTCATTTCTAAGTACTGAAGAAGGTATAGACATAGGCAGTAAAAAAAGTGAAACAAAAAGAACAATAATATAGTTCTATTCTTCAGGCGTGCCTATTGCTTCCGCACATTAGATCTGCGTTGAATAGAAAGACGTTTTTCTCAATTCTGGTTAACGAGGTTTTGTTCTGCCTTCAGTAATCACCATTTCTTATGGCAGATGACATACAGAATGTAGTTACACACCCTCTATTCTTTATCACACTTTTAAGTAGCGAGTGTATTCAGTTGATGTCACGTTTAAGCACTACGTGGAAAATTGTTTCCTAATGGGACTTAGAGCACGCCTTTTTATTGAACAACATAATGAAGTACAGTTGAAATTTATAGAAGACATGCAAAATCAAGTATAACAACAGGATTCACTTTAGTGTACACAGATCTTTAATCTGTAAATGGCGTTACTATAACATTGTATTTGTTATATTTTTATTTCTTTCCAAAATTTGCATGCGACATATTTGATATTCTTAGTTACTTTTAAGAATTGCTTTGAGAACTGTTATTTACATTACAGTATTAAATGTGTTACAGGAAATTCAAACAGTATAATTCTTGGTTATTCTACCAAGTGTTTCATTCATTCCAAAAAGATATACTCTCATTTTTGAAAAGTTTAATATAAACTCTTTGGTATATTTTTCTGCATTAAAAACGGTTTTACCAAGAATAATGTATTCTAGTTCAACGATAACTAATTTTAAAATCCTATTTTCAGTTGGTTATCCAAGAACAATACATAGTTCATTTCAGAAAGCTTTGAGGTATCAGTTATTTGCAAAACAAATATATAATAATACTTAGGTTATTTTTTGTTTTTTCCATAAGTAAAAATAATAAATCAGGTACAATTTTCAAGTGCTGATTTTTTTATAAATTAGCGAAAACTTTGTCAGCTTAAGTTGGTTCTCATTCATTTTATTCATGATTTTGTAGTTTTTAGTCGACTGATGACAATCTTCCGGTAGTGGGGTTAAAACTTCCCACCGAACATCCTCGCCCTGTCAGCTGTTAAAACATTATACTGTGATCGTCTAAGTGTTAGTTTATAGTTGCCTTCCCTACAGTCAGGAGCTCAAAATTAGAAGGACATTAGATTGTTTATTAGCTCTCCCGTGAATAAAAACAATATTGATTGATCATTTTACACACCAGAAAGGTTTAGTACTGGGCAGAGTGTAAGTCCAATTATAGAATTCCACAGAATGTACACATTTGTCATTGTGTAATTCACTGTTGTGCCTTTGTTCCAAAGCAACTTGCCATGAATAGCCACTTATACATTATACCTTACTATTAGCAGTTATTGTATATCGTTTTTTTATTATATTCATTTCTATTTTTAATATTGGATACCCAATGTAAAATCTGAGTTTGTTTGACATTAAGCGCAGAGCTACACAATAAGCTGTCTGTGCTCTGCCCACCATGGGTATCTAAACTGCTGTGCTGCTGGGTGACCCCAATGATTAATACAATAATTTTCATTTTACTTCTACTACCATTTTACCCCTCACATTCTCCCGCATAATGTTCAATTAATATCATATAAGTAGCATTTATCCTTATTATATATGTAATGATTTTTTGAGGTTTGGTAATAATGACATTGAACTGTTTGTGTGTCCTTTTGTCCATTGTTCTCCTACATCGCTGACAAACCGATTATCTCAGTTCGTCCCGACATACCAGGTGGTTAAGGTGAGGGTCACGGGCTCGAATCCCCTTCACACCAAACATGCTCACCTTTTTAGCCGTGGGGGTGTTATAATGTGACAATCAATTCCACTATTCATTGGCAAAAGAGTAGCCCAAGAATTGGCGGTGGGTAGTGATGACTAGCTGCCTTCTCTCTAGTTTTACACTACTAAATTAGGCATGGGAAACGCAGATAGCTCTAGTGTATTTTTGCGCGAAAATTCAAAACAAACAAACACTTTTACGACTCCGCCAATTTGAGAGATATAATTGAAATACGTCGAGGTGGATATATAAAGTTTAAGTAAACACTAAAAATAAACGTATTTGCGCGCAAAATTCAGAAACAAACAAATTATCTCAGTTAGCTCTGTTTTTGGGCCCGGCATGGCCAAGCGTGTTAAGGCGTGCGACTTGTAATCTGAGGATTGCGAGTTCCCATCCCCGTCACATTAAACATGTTCTCCCTTTCAGCCGTGGGAACATTATAATGTGACAGCTAATTCCACTATTCGTTGGTAAAAGAGTAGCCCAAGAGTTGGCGGTGGGTGGAGATGACTAGCTGCCTTCCCTCTAGTCTTACAGTGCTAAATTAGGGACGGCTAGCACATATAGCCCTCGAGTAGCTTTGTGCGAAATTCAAAAACGAACAAAAGCTCTGTTTTTTCTTCTATGGAGAGAGTTGTGATTTTGGACAATCTAATTCCACCTCAGCCTAGCACAGAACCCCTTTTTGTTGGTCAATGAATTCTCTCCAATCCATTCAGTGTAACTGGTGCTTCTGACCATGGATCCTTGTTAAATTTTTTCATTCAGTTCCTTTCATGTTTGTCTTCCTATTTTCTTCTAGCTCGCTCACATATTTCTACAAGAAGGTTTTACCTTTTTCTGCACCAGTTCTAAGACATTCGCTTCTTGATCCTTTGATTATCTGTAGCCCTACCACACATACATTTAGTACTTTGATCATTTTTTGACAGTTTCCAAAATTAATTTGCATACTGGAGTTTACTGGATCTTATTACTTCCGTACATTTTGCATTTGGATAGATTTTTTGATTTTTGTTTTTTTCTGCTTGATTTCAAGTTAATTTTACCTTAAGGCCTCATTTATATTCTAATGGCCCAAATATTCTCAATTCAAACTTGTTTCAGTTATGTTATATTGCATTTGGGTTAATTGTGACTACCACAGTTACTTTTATGAGTCATTTGTTGTTTACTGACACTAGGTTTAAATCCTGTTCTATAATTAAAGCTTGTAGTCTGAGTTGTTTTCTTATAGCTGTTATCCTCCTTTCTCTCTGCTATTATTATTCTAGGAGCGTTGTTACTGGCAAGAATACAGTTGATGTTTTATAGTGCCTTCTCCAACTATTTTCAGTCATGTTTGTGTGATTGTCCAGACAAATAAAGCTTGGGCTTCACATTTGCTTCGTATGATACCTTTTGGGCTCATATTCAGTAGATATTTGAACAAACTAATATATTTCTTTTCCTCTACCATAATGTTATTGTGTAATATACAAGTTGACCGCACAGTGTATTATCCAGTAATATCACGGCAGAGGAAAAGAAGGCCACTATGTATCCTTTGCAGGTGATCTTCAATCTAATTTTCAGATTCTCTGCTTTTGGGAACAGGTTATTGGGTAGAATTTGGTGTTTATATCTACGAGAAAGAGTCCTCTTCATTCTTTTCTCTTCTTTGTGAACGATCTAACGAACTTATTTTATGTATCTGTTATAAGCTAGTATTCTTGCTTGTACCTTCGAACATTGTTCTCAGACAATATATTTTCACTGATCACTTTTCTCATCCTATAACACAGGTATTTGAAAATATTATCTGAGCACATTTCATTTTTATCTTTTTCCTACTTTCCATCCTCTTCTGTCTCCTGTTCATCTTCTAAGTGTATGCTTTGAGGCACATTCACCTTCCACTGCCCAAGTTGTGTGCCTGTTCATCTTCTAAGTGTATGCTTTGAGGCACATTCACCTTCCATTGCCCAAGTTGTGTGTAATCATGCTTTAATGTTCTTATTATTGTTGATAAAGATATCAGAAGCTAAGAGAAACTGTAGAAACCATTATTACCATGGAGCTTCGAGGTTTGGAATGGGCGGTAACTTTCATTGGAATCAATACTCATCCCATTGTCGCCATATGCACCTAGCCTCCACTGTAATGTACATTACGATGAAGATATAACTGGCTCGCACGTAGCAACTGTAATTTTCTTCCAAAGTCAATACAGCTCACCTTTGTGCGACGTATCCTATTAGTTCTCTTTCATAGATGTAAAATTTGCTATGATACTGTTGACAGCATACTACCAATTTATGTATATGTGTGTGTGTTATTTATTTACTGTTTTTACTATATTAATGTGCTATTTATTTGTTTTCTTCTTTATCATATAACACTTTTGGATTATTGTTGTTTCAAATACAAACTTTTAGCTCATAGCTTCATCATCTCTTGACCGACTTGAGATCTAACAACAGTTTCGGACTCAGCATGTCAAACTCTTTCGCCTAATGTATTTGACCACGCCCAAGGACGCATTCATTAATTTTTGTCTAATCCTGCCTTAAAGAATTTCAATTTTATGAGGGGCTGGTAAAGGACTTAATAGTAACAGAAATGAATCGGATGTACGCTCGCCCTACGTTTGATATTTCTAAAGCACCAAAATACAGCTAATGAAAAGGAAGAAAAGGTCTCATAAATTAATATACGCTAATCCTGCCTAAAAGAATTTCAAGTGCCCTCTTTTTTTCTTCCCCAGCCCTTGTAAATAAAACAGATTAGTCTTCAATAATAATATGAAAAAACAGGGCAAAGGAACGTTTATGCTGCATAGTGTTAATAATTGATATAAGAGTTGCATTTCATTTCATACAAAACAATTTAATTTAATATTTTCAGAAATAGAATGATTCTATATAGTTTCTACGTGCACAATAAGCATAAATTACAGTCATTCACAGTGACTTTTGTCCCCCGCTGGGACAGTTGTTAAGTATGGATTTACAACGCTAGAATCAGGGGTTCAATTTCCATTGATAAAATACAGAAGACAGCCCGATGAAGATTTGCTATAAGAAAACAAACACACTTATTGACTTATTGATATTGTGCACTCGCGACAAAGTAATATACCTTATTAAGACAAGAACTGACGATGTACAGTAACATGATATATATTAAGTGATATTTTAAACTTACTTATAAGATATGTTCAAAATTAATAAGTTTGCGTGAAGTTAAAACTTTTTTTGAAATTATGGATGGCAGAAGACTTTTTGAATTTTCACTGAAGTTTTTCAATATCTACAGTTTAACCAAAGTTCATTTGAAAATGTACAACTACAACTTAATTACCAATATGTCAGTTATTGTTTATTCGCAAATATCTCCAATATAGGAACACTAATCCCAAATTCTAGGTTATGTGTGTGTGTTTTCTTATAGCATAGCCACATCGGCTATCCAATGTGTCCACTGAGGGGAAGTGAGCCCCTGATCTTAGCGTTGTAAATCCGTAGACTTACCACTGTTCTAGCGGGGAACTTTCGGTTATGGTGTTATTTTGAATTATTCACAAAGCTACACAATGGGCTACCTGTGCTATGCATACCACGGGTATCAAAACCCGGTTTTTAGCGTTGTAAGTCCGAAGCCATACCGCTGTACCACTGGTGGACCTCTAGGTTATGAACCAACAAACTTACAACTAAGCCACAGGAGAACTTCAGATACGTCAACAGCTCAAATATTACCGAATAACTACATAAACTAACATATTAATAAACTGACATACAATTTACTTCCAAGTATTAAAAACAACTTATTTTTTACACTTGGTGCAACAGCAGTGAGTTCACAAACTGACAACGCTAGACTTCAATGTTCGGTTATACACTGAGGACAGAGTAAATAATCCAACCTGCCTTTGCTCAAAATTTACAACTAGTATAAGCACATCGAATAAATCGTATTGTTTATTTATCTGTGCCATAAATTGTCAATAGTTTCTGAATCACTAAACCAAGGATTTATATAATCTTAATATTTTTCTTAAAAAATATTCGCTAATAAGTGCTCATAAGTGAAACCACAAGACACTAAACAAACTGTTTTTAAATGTTCACGTCCTGTTAGCACAGCCTAGTATTTTGTTATTCATACCCATTAAACAAGAAATGTTAAAAATAGTGCTATTTATTCAAAAATCCATCAAAACAATAAACCCTTGACCAAATTGTTTTAACGACGTTCACTACATCATACGTACGCGATAATTCTGTAGTCGTTAAAACTATGGCAGTAAATGATAAGCTTATAGGAAACTTTTATCACATACAGCCACTTACTTCTTGTAAACAGTGTTAATGTTGCAAACTAAAGCTAAACGTGCCTGTCAAGAATGTATAAATTTGTATACATATTGAACAGTGATCGTTATATTGTATAATCATATATGCAAAAATATTGTCAAGGCTAAAACGTAGCAATTTCCATACTTTAATTTATGTAGAGTTATTTTATAACAGAGGGGGTTGAATCTGATGAGTGTCACGGGAAACTTACAGTGGAAATTATCATTGATTAGCTGCGTGATATTCAAACTGGTCACTTAATCTCCTCTGTTTCTGACAAACAAGCTTTCAGATCTTAAAATAGCCAAGAAACACTATCTTTCTTATTTTACAGGAAATACTTCTAAACTATCACCTCGTGAAACTACCCTGATTAGTGCAAAGTAGTTAATAGGCCTTGTTCTAGCAAGGATACGTTTTTCTGGTAGATTCAGGTTAAGGTGCATTTTGTTCACCTTATCACATTATTAAATTAAATGTTGTTTTATTTTTCATTATTCTCACCCAGTAACACAATGGTATGTGTGCGGACTTACAATGCTAGAAACCTGGTTTCAATACCCGTGGCGAGCCGAGCATAGATAGCCCATTCGGCAGCTTCACGCTTAGCTTCAATCAAATATATTGCATTTTCGTGGTTTTTGGATTTTTGTCGTGCAAATTAAATACAATTTACATTAAAGAAAGCATCTGACATACTGTTATGGTTGTACAAAAAATGACATATGGTAAGAGTATGCGTGTTTATTAAATCAGTATAACTTATAAGAATGCTAACATACAGCCTTGGAACTCCAAGCTCTACACTCTTGGTTCGGTTATTGTAAAACTCATCAATTAATGGACACACAAATGAAATTCAGCTCAATGAATTAACTCTTTCTCTATATGTGGTTTCGTTCTATATAAAATTATATGAAAAGATTTGCTTGAATTCTCTCATTACCCATCTGCATGTTTTTCTCATTAAGCCACTACGTTTTACAGTTAGTTAAGAACCTCATAAAATATTTAAAGCTTGTTAAATCCACCTTTTAAAAAGCATCCTTATTACAAGAACGAACTTATTTTTCTAGAAATTTTATTCGTTCTTCTAATATTCTACTCAACCACTTATCAGCTCTGCCAGTAAGAAATGAATCACAAAATAACCTAAGATTGTATTTAGAACAAACTAAAATGACAGTCTCATAACTTTTATTATTATTCGAATTTGTCCATTGTAAATATTTTGTTTTCTTGTACTTATCACCACTAGGGCTGCTTACAGCCATAATTGACAAGAAAATTTAGTTTCCTGTCTAGAGGAGCAAGACAAACCACCTCGAGAATTGCTTCCATTTCTTACAAACGACTGACATCGATTGTTTTACGTCTCAAAGATGCTTCAAAAGATAGATGGCTTCAATAGTAAAGGAAATTTCGTTTTTACAAGTAATAAATGAAACGATATCTGTCATTATAGTTAACTGTCACATCAACTGTTCTTTGTGTAGACAGATGTCATTTTCATCATTTCAAAATATTAGTAGTTCTCCTAAATACCATTTTCTCCCATGAATTTCATTCTTTTTTTCTCACCTCGTTTAATATGTACAAATCCACTAGAGCTTCTTTCTTAAACAACGCATTTCACTGCAGTATTTAAGACTTACATTTTTAACATGTTATTTTGCTTTCAACTAGAGGTTGGGAAAAATTAAAGTATGATATGGATTTAATTTGAGATGTAGTTTAAGTTAGATTTTATTAAGAATGTTAAACAAGGCTGGTTCTATCAGCATATTTTACTGAATTGAAACACTGGTTGCATCTACATTATTGAAATGAAACTGGAGTTTAGTGATTGCTTGTTTTCTAAATTTTGCGTAAAGCTACTCAAGGATATATGCACAGCTATTTCTAACTTAATAGCAATAGTTTGTTTATTTGTAGTTAATTACAAACTACACAAACAGATATTCTATCACCACAGATAATGAAATCTGGTTTCTACCAACCACCAAACCTTGGGCTACTCTTTACCAACTAATAATGGGCTTTACCGTTATATTATAAACTTAGATTTCTGATAGAACGAGGATGTTCGGTGACGGGATTTTAACATCCATTTTGCAGAAGCTTAGTGATAAAGTATTTTCTATTGCAGTTTCAAATATTTTCGCTTGGACGAGTTTATGGTTTAAAAAAATATATATATTTTTATGAAATAAATCTTGTTTTATATTTAATAATCTGATTTACATACATAAGTTATATTTGATTTATACATGTTTACTCTAAGCTCAAAGTTTCAAGATTAATTTCTATATCCTATCCCACGTGTAAATAGTAAATTTATATTGATTATAGATACTTATTCTGCCTAATAGTTTGGGAAAGATGTATCCATGTGCACGTTCATACCATTATAACACATGTTTCTTAGATAAAATTTGCATGAAAGTATACAAACTTTAAATAATTGTGCGATATTTTTACATTTTGAAATTTTCGCTGATTGTAAATAACTGTGAGAAATGTCATTAAACTCTAATAGAACGAAATAATTCTATGTTGTTTTCATGTGCTGCTGTGCAATGAACTGCTTGCAATAACATGTTTATCTTTTAATTTCTCTGATCTATTTCGTTGATATAGGAAAACAAGCAGGCCATTCTGAAGAATTAGGGTCGTTAGGTAAGTCTATCTTCTTCGCCAAATATTTATATTCCTTTGAATATATCTTCCTCATCAACGAAGTCGCTCTCAGAAGGTGTGGTTGTTTTCTTTAATCGCACAATGTTTGAAACATGTGCCTGTTATGGGAAAAAATGCCTAAGTTTGGATGAGCTACGTATTTTTTTCGGTCTTCTCTAGCTGTCGAGTAGAAATAAAAAGGGAAAATTAATTAAACAACATAATAAAAATTATATAATAATCTAACGAACTAGTTAAACTATTATTGCATAAGCTTCGAGGCTTATCCCTACCTCTCCTTACTTGATATCTTCCCATAGAAGAAAAATACATCAGTAATATTTACTTGTTACTCATGAAGATAAGTCTTCAGAGTATTACATGGAATAGAAAGGCAAATTATAAATAATTGTCATTTTTTTATGAAATTCACAAACAAGCTGATAACATCTCACGCATTGAATTAATTAACGGTTATAATATAATAAATTTCCCCTTTTTATAGTTTGCTGATGATTTGCCTTTTTTCGTAAAAGGTTATCGTATTTTAATTTCCACCTTCAAGCAGATAGAGTGATTTATCCTTTTTCACGATAGAAAGCAGTAGAAAACATTCTTTCACGTGCAAGCAGGCAGGCAGCGTGAGTTATTAATTTTGTCTTATCCGAAAGGAGGTGATTCTTCCCTTCCTTATTCAGCAGACTTGCGTTTTGTTCCTTCGTTCAGGAAGTGCCAGCCAGTTATTTCTTTTCTTGGCACTTCCTTTCTCATCCTACTTAGAATACTGACACTTCTTACCAGGAGTCTAAGTCTTCCTACGTTGTTTAACTAGTATTGTTACTTGTCTTAGTCTGGTAATACCCTACCAACCTGCCAGTTTATTTATCAGATCTTGAACCTTTTTGTCGTCACTAGGTTGGTGTTTCCTCAA